>NC_092214.1:83880308-83895382 GCF_043381705.1 Parasteatoda tepidariorum
TATATATATATATATTAAACTTTTTAAGATTCTTATAATCTGAAAAGTTTTCTTTAAAGATTATTTTGTTTTCGTAAAATACGAAGCATTAATTTTACTGTAATTTTTACTTCTTAAATAATTGCCAAGAGTCTTTGAACTACGTAACTGCGAAATTAAATTAACTTACAAAATTCCTTATCTGAAATGCAAAATTAGATTATGAAAACATTCAAATACAACAACTTCTTTCTTATTAAATTTAACAGTCTTTATTATGATATTCGTTTTCCTCTTTTTTAATTTTTTTTTTCCTTTGGTGACCTTTAGAATGCATTATACATGCATATAAATCCTTAATTATTAATTATGCTCTATACTATATTCTATTTTACTTTTATGCATAATAATAGTTTTAGAGTTCTTTCCTAAAAAATGGAAAATTTGATAATTATTGATTAAATTACTCTGAAAAAGTCCCTACAGTATATGAGCATAATAAATTTACTTAAATCCTGTTACGAGCAAATGGTTAATAGCCAAAACTGGTATTTTAGAATAAAAAACAATATATTTTTAAAGAGAAAAGGTGATTTTATTCATTGTGAACCTTTCTTTAATTTATTAGTATGCATTTTCGGTTCATAAATTTTAAACATTTTCTTATAATGCATTTCAAACTTTTTTTGATGCTTACAATAGCCTTTTTTTATAGTTATATAAGTATTAATTTTTTTTACTCGTTTTAAATTTTCATACTTATTTCGTAAACTTTCCCGTATCAAGTTCCAAATGGAATAGAATAGAATAGAATAGAATAGAATAGAATAGAATAGAATAGAATAGAATATAACAACCCTATCTATATCAATTCTTATCTGAATTCTCTTTCTTAATAAATTATTCCAAATAGACGATTTCCCGTATTTATTGATACAGATCCTTTTAAAAAATATATTCAAAAACGTTAATATTTTTTTTAGGAATGATGATCATAAAAATCATCATCACTTGCAAAAATGATTTTAAAATATTTACCTAACTAAGCTTCCAGATCACAAAATATGAAATTAAAGCTTAAAAAGGGGATAGTGGGATAAATTTTGATGGCTCATTCATACTGAAGTAAAAAACTGCATTTTATTTGTTTGTTACCTTGGATTGGTCTGAAAACTGGATTTGCGCAAGATAATAATTATTATACTAAATAATTTAAAGTTCATAATTAATAAAACATCGAACTTTTAGTGCAAGTTTTGTCAATTAAATATAAAGGCACAAAAGGAGGTAAACGGGTTAAAAAGGCAATAAAACTCTTAAAAGTAACAATTTAAATATAAATTTTAATCATCACTTTCAAGAGTTTTTAATGCAAATTACAATTTTAAACCAATGATAGATTTTGCTTTAACCCTCAAAGAATATGTCATTTATAGGCTTCAAGATCTTGTTAATAACTTTACTTTTTCTAATTTACTCTTAAAATTCTTTGATTTAATGATACTCACCTTTTGAAAATTCAAAAATCCTAGTCCAGTTAATATTGCAAATCCTTTTCTTCTCTAAATCTGGCGCACATTTCGGATATCCTGTATATTATCAATATTAATAATGTTTAAGTAAGTAAAATGTATTTTATTTAATTTAAGAAACTTATTCACAGTATTTATAGCATAAAAACCTAGCATTTTGTAATTCTTAATTCTTTAACAAAAAAGCGAGATTTGTGGTATATATTACTTCTGAGAAGGTTTATTTCAGTAATTTTGAGCATTTACTTAAATGAATAATATATATTTTTACTTCATAAATTTAAAATGCATTTTAAACGTTTCAGATTTCTAAATTTTATACCTTTCAATTCATACAATTTAAAGGTTTCGATGAATATACTTCTTAAGCTTTCAATTCTTGCATTTTAAACAATTTCAAGTCTTATATTTTGTAGTGCAACAATCGAATTAATTTCAGCGTTTATTTCAAAAATATTTTGAGTTATAATAACATCCTTTTATTTCATAATTTTTGAGTAATATTCTTTTGTCCATTGTATTTATGCTTTCATGCACAACGTTAGAATTTTCATTCTAAAATTATGGTAAAATGACTGCCCATCCAATTAAACGTAAAATTTTCACTAGAGAGCATATTTTACCTTTACGGGTTTGAAGCCGTTTACAACTGATATGGTTAAAAAATCATGAATGCAAAACTATACTGTTTTTAACCATTTGCAACCAGTAAGTTTTCAAAGCCATAAAAAGAAATTTAACTGGACAATGGAGATGGCTTAGCAGCTTTAAGTTGCTGACATCTATGCATGAATGAGAATATAGTATTCTAATAGCCCAGGATCACAAATTGGGACATTGAAAACTCTTCATGTGTTGAAGATATTAGAGGAAATATTGTGGTGCCAACGCTGGGACTTGAATCCCTTTCTGCCGGTCATGGGCTTTTTAGGTTATAACATGCATCCATCTACAAGGAACTAAGAGGCTTCACTAGGTAGGCCCAATTTGCTCAAAAACATTTAGGTTGCTTAATCGAATTTGGTGAAAGCATTTAATAAATTGTTCCTCTCTCAGTTAACAGTTTGAATTCCATCGCCTTTATGGTTATTTGTCTTTTTTGTCTAAATGTAATAAAATAACAGTTAAAAAATTTTTTATTTAAGCATATTTTTCAGAGAATTTTCGAATAGTGCATGAACTTTAAATCAAAGTTGATAAACAAAAAACAATTTTGTTACTTTTTAGAACACATCTCACGATTCTTTTATGAAATGTCAAAATCAAAAGTACAAGAATACAAGTAATAAAATTGTTAGCTAAAGAAATAAATTGCTCAGCTGACAAAAACTAGTTTTAGTTCAGACAAACGACGAACAAGTTTACTTTTTAGCCTCTGAGAGCAACGGCCTCATTTTATTCGAGAAAAGAAACAACAAAAAATATATTAAACGTTCCAAATCAATCGTGTTGACAAGTGATATAATTAAATCTAAAACAAGACATCATTATCAAGTAAAAAAAATTGAATTAGTGGTTAGAAAAGAGTCAGTTTTAAATCTAAGCGAACGTTGTGTACTAGTTATATATTTTCAATTATACTGTGATTGATAATAAATATAAAAGATTCAAGGAAGTTCAGCTTTAAAACAAAATAAAACAATGATTTAATTTTAAAAGAGTCTAAATGTCTTTTTATCTTGTCTTTGCTTAAAAAAAATTGTAAATGGAAATGAAAAATTGATAATTATACCAGAAGGCCTAAAACTTCATAAAACGCAAAAAAAAGGTAAGTTCATGTTGATTTGAATTGGAATACTATCAAAAGCTGGTTTTATTATTTAAAAATAAATAATAGTGAGAACTGCATAATTCAGGTACAAAAATTTTTAAAAAGTCTAGACGGAATCAAATATATATTCCAATCTAAACTTACAGANATATTCGATAATCTTTGTCATGATGGATATAAGTCTTATAATTATTCCTGTCTGATTTCAGATAATATGATCTGTAACAATCAATAAGTTTTTTTCTCTCTAAGAATACTTCTTTCAGGAATAAAGCTAAAATAATTAGGTTTCTTTTTACCAAAGTATTTAAAGTGATAATAATGCACTCAATAAAAGATAACAAAAAGAAGTTAAAAATCACTTTGAAAAATAACTATTTACTATTCAATTAATTAAGAAATCAATACACTTTATTGTGATCGATGAATGAAAATAATGCATATGTTTTTATATGTCTTTCTTAATAAAAATTTTAACTGAAAACAAATGTATCTAAGGACAGAATGTTTTTAACTTAATATCAGAACATTCTATGTTATATCCCCCTAAGATGTGTAGTTGTGTTTTATTTCTGAAACAATATTATAAAAAAATAATATTCAAATATAACTTTTTAGCTTTAGAGATTTTTGCACAGTATGTGTTTAAGCATTTACCTTTTTGTATGGTAAAATATTAAGTATTTTTTTAGGATAAACTTATAGTACTATTCAAATTCTGAAAACATTTTATACATATTTACTTTTTCTTATTCGTTATTGGATCGATTAATAAATGCATATGACTTTTAAATCCTGAAATGTTATTATTGATTAATTTTATAGTACACAAAAGTTGGAATTCTTGAAAACTCATTGAAATTCCTTTTGTTGCATTTGTAAATGTTGTTTGATTCGTAAATGTTGTTGATGATACCTTCCCAGAAATGTTTAAAATTAAAAATTATGAGTCTTACAACTGTTTTCTTCTTTATTTTATTTAAGTACAAAAGGTTATACATTTTGGATTTCTTCATTTGGTCTTAATTGCTTACATAAGATTCCAGGTAGTAGGTTCTGGAAAGACCTAATAATACAAAGAAGACATGTAGATCTTTGTTTTCATGTTGTTTTTAATTAGAATTTGCTAGTTAAAAAATAGATATGTACTAACTAGTTTTTAAAATGCATGTATCAGTTTTAGAAGACTTAAAAACTAAGGCAAACATTAATTCAACTAAAATAGGAATTTCAATTTATCTGTAGGTTTTTAATTATTATCTGACCAGTTGCATTGTTCATAATGTTGCTAAATTATATTTTATGTTACAGATAGGTTAGTCTTATTTCAAGAATCACATAAAGGTGTATTTAAAATTTTATTCCATTTATCGACACCTACAGAAACAATTCTTTAAAAGAAAACTGTAATTAATAATTTTCAAGAATCAAAATTTTTATTCGGTAATCAGCGCTTTTACCAAAAAAAGTGAATTGTAAATAATAATGTATTACTTATAATGAATTACATTGATGGTATCTTATATTTTCAAAGAGAAATTTTTCAAATATTTATATAAAATGTAATAATATTTACCAATCCTTGTTGTCTTTTTAAAACTTAAAGTTAGTTGTTTATAAAATGTTCTAAATAATTTTTTAGTTTTATATTAGAAATTTATTTCTGATGAAATTACACTTTAGGAAAAATTTGAATTTTATTAAAATAGTTCATAAAAGAGATTTTCGGTAAAAAAAAAAAAATTTCGCAAAAATAAGCATCAAAATTTAAATTCTCGAAAAGTTCGTAATAGATTATATGAATAACTCTGAATAATATGAATAACAATGAATAACTCTGAATGAAATAAATATGAATAACTCTGTATAAGTCTTATACAGAGTTATTCATATCTATTTCATTGTTCTTATTGCATCTCTATTTCATGATCAGCAAATATCCGACTTGATTACCGGTGTATAAATCTACATCCTCATTTTTATAAAAAAAATTTAGGTTTGAAAATTCAACTTTACAAAGAGATGTGCGATATCTGTTTCTCAAAATTTCTATTCAAAAATAAAGCAAATAAAAGTTAGACTTCTTTATTAAATGTATTATGCTGTTTTTAGAGTATATTGAAAATAAAATATATCTGCTTAAATTGATTCAACTTTCAACTTCAACGCAGGTTTGCTCTCCTGGTAAGAAATCAGTTTTCTTTCAATCAGTTAAATTTTCATGTAATCAGTCAAAAAACTATATTTTACCGTCGAAAAAATGTTTGCATTAATTTTGTTACATGATAATTAACAGATAAAAACTAGAAATGCAAACAAATAAGTTACAGTTCACTAACTCTGTAACATCATTTTCTGAACATCTGTTACCTAGGGCTCTGTAAATTATGGTTAACAAGTTGTGAATGACTTGTATTGTATTCTTGCTTCTGATAATTCTTGAATTTTTTTTTTTTAATTTCTTTTTCACGGAATCAGCTTTCATCAGCCATTTCTTCACCCCCGCCTTGATCTTCATATATAATTAGTGCGCAACATTTTTATCTAATTGTGCAAACTATAATAATATTTATATTGTGTATTAAAACATTATTATACTTTTGATCATTTAATTTACGGTAAAATAGCACTACTGTAAGAAAAAAAGTCTTAATTTATGTATAATAATTTTTAATAATATTTATCCTAATTGTATACTTCCAGTTCCGTATTTACAGAGAATAGTCTTAATTTCATCTCCTTCCAACTCCAATGCTGGGTGGTAACGTATTGTGAGGGTATTTGCAAAACTGTCTTGTGGTGTCTGCAACAGAATATTTTTAATTTTGTTATTATTAATACATTTATTAAATCATAAAAATCCGTACATTAAGTCGTCGAGATATATATATATATATTATATATATATTTATTAACTTATATATATATATATATACGTATATGTGTGTTCCTTTAAACTTAAAAATGTTTCCAATAGATAACTTTTATGTTTAATGGAATGTTTCTTTTTCTTATAAAAAGCTGGATCATTACTAAGGGGGGGGGAGGCCCTGTTCTTAAAACGTACTTTTAGGGAACAAAATACTGAAATACAAGGGAGAAAATACAAAAGTTTACATATTGCAAGCAAAGGAAGAGTATTGAAGAAATTAAACATTCGAGTTCAATCTTTGAAAAGCAAAAATGAATAGGAAATTAATGCTATAAAACAGAAAATGTATAAAATTAAAGAAAATAATAATAACTTAAATATGTAAAATATACAGGGCATTCTGTGATAATGGACAAAATTAACGGTCTCCACCGGCTACAAGAAGACTAAACGTATCAAAGAGCAATTAAAAAATTGCATGAAAGTCACCACTTGATGGCTACTTTCGTCATCGCAAACGCTTGTGCTATTCATTATTATTATTTTTTTAATAAATATGGAATTTTTATATTATTTTGAAAATTTCTTATTTCACATTAGTTTCTTAAAATTTTTCTTCACTTTAGAAATAGACCTTGTTTGAGAAATGTTGCCACATTTTGCTGCCCTATAATGCCTTATTTCCGTATTTTGAGAAAAGCTTCAAAAGAAATAACATTATTAAAATCAACAGTTTTTATATCATTTAAGATTTTCTATTTTGGAAAAATTGATACTTGTTTCAAAAAGTAGCCACTGTTAAAAATGCTGCAACTGGCCAGAAACAAAATTTCTTCATATTGCTCTATATTTTGTGATCACCGCCATTAATTTATAACGTTATTATATTATTTTCCTAGGAAAGAAAATAAACAAAGAAGATTACTACTGAAAATATTTTAACTGATAACACCAAAGCCAAACTGATTGTCATATTAAACATGAATGTGTTTCTGATCTATTACTCTATTATATTTAATCCATTTCCTTCAGCAAACAGATAAGCTCTAATGTTTTCAGTCTCGCCTTCTTTTACATTGCTATAAATATCAATTTGTAATTCCTAATTATTTTTTGATAATTTGTTACGGGGTTTAATTTTCCTTCCATTTTACTAGCTAAAAACATATTTTGCATGAAATTCGTTGAGCTGCAATTTTTTGCTCATTTTTTATCTATTTTATTTTATGTCATTAAAGTCATTAAAATCTGTGGTATTTTGAAATCACACTATTAAACCTTAGAAATGAAAAAAATATCTAAGCGAACAAAAAACATGCTAAAATTAGTGGGACTAAAGGCAAAGAAATAATTTAGAGTTCTTAAGTGTTTAAATAATTTCAACCTGCATTCTTATTGGCGTACTTTTATCTTTGTTTTTATACTCTATAGTTATATAAATAGATTAAAGTAATTTCTATTTCTGTTTTATGTGAAAATGCAAAAAGTTTTTCTTGGAAATCTCTGTGAAAACTATAGATCGCATTTATAAAATATCTCGAAAGTTATCATACCGACAAATCGTGAATTTTTTATGCAAAAAAATTAAAAATAGTCATTTTTAAGCTAAAAATTAAAATCGAATAAAAAAAATTTAGAACAAGGACAGTTTCTTGCAAAAAATTACAATATGATTTAATTTTCATGCAGTAACTCGATTGATTAATTTGTTATTCAAAAAATAATTATACTCTATTGTATATTTTTATTAAACAATTTTAACAGTACTAAGCTATCATTTCATGAAAAAATAGCTATCATTATTACTTTTTGCATTAAAAGAATAATTATTTTTATCAATTTCTTCATGAAAAAAATATATAACTATCGCAATCACTTTTTTCATAAAAAAAAAATGATAACTATCTCAATCACTCTTTTAGTCTATATATTTCCAAGAAAGCAACAGTCTGATTAGATTTTTCCTTTTCATCATCTGTGATTCACACAGCTATACTGATCCCTGAGGTGATGAGTAATCAATATTCCTTGTCACTTCCTTATGTTTCGAATAAATCATTTTCCAAACCATTGAGATCAACAATTGCAACCGTAAATACTTAAAAAACATGTTTCATACAACAAAATAGAGCTAAAACAAGGAATTACTTATATGATTATGTTTTTCTGCTATTCTTTTCAATTTCCTTTCAGGTACAACTTTATTGAAAATCATAATATTTTCTTTGTTAAGAAGAACCGAGAACAGAAACCGCGCCAAAAGTAACCCTTTTAAATCATTAAATTAATCATCACAAAAAGTAACAAAATTAAAATTAACAGTTATAATAAAATTATTAAAGTTAATTATTGATATTAATATTAATTTAATAAAAATTGTTAAATTAATATTAGTTGACGATAAAAAAAATTTAATTCCTCATATAATAATTTTCTTGACAGCAAACTTATTTTCACATTTGGTATTTTGTTCTCATGCTTGACAAAGACATTTATAATTCGTTTTTTAAACTTAACTAAACTCAGTGTCGCGACAGACCATGGAGGGCCAAGGCCTACAGTACCTATCCCAGTTTTCCTAACCTTGTACTCTGGGGTGTGGGAGCAGATGTTCCAATTGGTACAATTACTGACGATACTGGAAAAAAGTAATGACGATATTCAAAGTGCGTCAAAATTGGCGAGTTTGGAAGTGAAAACAGCTCCCGAATGATGTGAATGCGCATGAACTTGGTTTATTGGTGAACCCTCTGAGACGCGTTTCATGCATCGCACTTGAGTTTCATTCCTCAAGAATTTTAATAACAAGAAAATACTCCTCTAAATGCTTTGTTAAAATTGTTCGGTACTTTTTTCCGTACTATCGAAAAAAAGATAATAACTTCAAAATCAGTTGTTCGCATCCATTCTTCACCCTGTAGAAAAATATAATAAATAAATAAATGAAAATAAATATATTTAAAAATTAAGTTTAATAATTTTATCCATAAGTTTTGCTTCCTTAAAACCATAGTCTAACTTGCCTGCAAATAATATTAAAAAAACATCGGTAATATTGTTAAGTAATGCTTCTGTCAAATATTCTATCAACAATTCTTAAGTGTTTATATTGCATTATTAATGCATAAGTTATAATCTGTATAATAAAATATTAATTTTCAAGAAGTAATTTACAAATTTAATCTAATTCGAAGTTCACTCCTAAATCATAAGTTTTATCCCACAGAAATTAATAAAAGAATGTAATGACTAAATATTTCCTTAGATAGTACTGCCGAGATTTAAAGAAGCTAGTCTTTTTGGTTTGGAAATAAATAGTGATAAGACCAAATATATGATAATGGATTGTAAGGGAGCGGATATGGACACGGAATTACAAAACAATGAAATGACGAAATTTGAAAGAGTTAGGGAATTTAAGTACTTGGATTCAGGTGTCACTGAAAACAATGATATTATGCCAGAGATTAAGCAAAAACTAAATGCTGGAAATCGCAGTTATTTTGCACTTAAGAGATTGCTAACATCAAAAGTAATAACGAGGAAAACAAAGCTTCAGGTTTATAAAACTATTATCAGACCAATCGTTATCTATGGATCAGAGACGTGGACTCCAACCCAGAAACAAGAAAAAATGCTGATTACTTGGGAAAGAAAAATTCTTAGAACTATTTTTGGACCTGTCAAAGAGGGTGATCTGTGGAGAAGGCGATACTTCGAAATTGCAAGACTATTTAAAGAAAAAGATATAATAAATTATGTAAAAGCAAAGAGAATTCAGTGGCTAGGACACCTTGAGAGAATGGAGGAAAACAGAGGCACTAAGAAGATATTCAAGGGGCAGTGCCAGGGTCAAAGGAAACGAGGAAGGCCGGTCACATGATGGTTTGACGAGGTGAGAAAAAGACCTTAAGACTCTAAAAGTCCGAAACTGGAAACAAAGAGCTGGAGACAGACGACTTTGGACTCCAACATGGACTGTAATGCCAGGGAGTTAGTTAGTTAGTTAGTACTCCCGAGATATGAAAAGGGGTCTTTAGTTTTAAAAAATGTTTTTAAGTTCTTTATCGTGAATTAAAATTCTTCATCAATTAATATCTCAGCAGTAGATACGTCTGCTTAATTAAACTAATTTTGTTTCAAATTTTATCCATAAAACGATTATTAATAAATAGCATATTAAGAAGCATTGCAATAACTAATATTTAAACAATTTCAATCAATAACAATTTCAGTTAACTAAGCTCCTATTAATTTACGAATTTCTAAACAATTTTTTTAATCCCCTCGTGACAAATTAATCACAGATTGGATGAGTACTTCCAATAAGTTATCTTCATTATAAAATACTAATTAACTAGAAGTAATTTACAAAGTTAATCTAATTTGAAGTTCACTCCTTAATTTTAATTTTTACCCCACAAAAATTAATAAAGGAGTGCAATGACTAAAAAAAAATTTTAGATAGTCATATAAAAATGGGTCTTTATTTTTAAATTTCAGGGAAGGTATCAAAAATGTTTTTAAGTTTTTCATCCTGAATTAAAAATTTTCATCCATCAATCTCTCAGCAATACATACGTCTGTTATATCTCATCAGTATTACATCTGTTTTATTTTCGTCTGTGTTTGTTCATTATACGTCTGTTTATATCTGTCTGTTTATACGTAATAAACAGACGCATCTGTTTATTACGCCTTTAACAGACGTAATATTGTAACAGTTTTACGTCTGTATTCTGTCTTTATTATGTCAGTATATACGTCTGTTTAGTCTTTTATTACGTCTGCTTACAGACGTATGTATCAGCAGTACATACGTCTATTTGTCCAATTAATTTTCTTTTAAATTTTATCCATAAGAAGATCATTAATAAATATCATACTAAGAAGCATCGCAAAATCTTATATTTAAACAATTTCAATCAATAAAGCTCCTATTAATTTACGAATTTATTACGGTATCAAAAATGTTTTTAAGTTTTTCATTTTGAATTAAAATTTTTCATCGATTAATATCTCACCAGTACATACGTCAGTTATATCTCAGCAGTATTACGTCCATTTTATTTTCGTCTGTGTCTGTTTATTATGTGTCTGTTTATATCTGTTCATGTCTGTCTGTTTATACTTAATAAACAGGCGCATATCTGTATACATCTGGTTATTATGTCTCTAATAGACGTAATATTGTAGCAGCATTACGTCTTTTGTCTGTCTTTATGTCAGTATATACGTCTGTTTAGTTTTTTATTACGTCTGTTTACAGACGTATGTATCAGCAGTACGTACGTCTTTTTGTCCTATTAATTTTCTTTTAAATTTTATCGATAAGAAAATCATTAATAAATATCATATTAAGAAGAATTGCAATATCTAATCCTTAAGCAATTTCAAACAATAAAGGTCCTATTAATTTACGAATTTTTAAATATTTTTTCTCGTCTCCTCGTTACAAATGAATCAGAGATTGCGTTTTAACTGTTTCATTTCAATAACACATTAAATTGATCCTTTACCCATTGTACAGACTTCAGTTAATAGTATATAAATCCTCCTCGAGGCAAATTGTGAGGATCGGGAAGACCGCTGTTATAATTGCTGTCAGAATAGAAGGGGAAGTAGATGATTAACAGATGAAAGATGGGTTTGTCATTGCAAATGGTATTGTCAATGACATAGAACGTTTCTTGTCATTGTTAGGAACTAATATATGATCTTCTTCACCCCCTTACTCAGATGAATACATTTATCAAAATTTTAGACATAGCAGTCACAGTGAACGCTGATACAGTAAAAACTTAACAAGAAAGGCTGAAATTACTTTTGGTTCACACTTTGAAATCTGTCATTATATGAGCTTTGATCAATAGGAACTAGAGAATGCTAATCTATTAAAATTTTGAAAACTTGATACTGAACGTTTTAACTTATTTAAAAGAAGAGTTTTGCTTACAGCTGAGAAATATTTAAGTATAATCAAGCCCCTCTATAGTGAACACAGTTTATAGTGAACTCCCGGATATAGTGAATGAAATGTTTGCTCCCGTGCCTTGCTACACACGTATAATGTTATTTTTTGTGGATAGAGTAATCCAAAGCAAGAGAGGAAGTTGCATATTATGAACTTTTTTCTGTCTTCGACTGATTTATTTTCTTCATTTTTTTTGTAATAATTTTGAAATTTCTACTTCAAAATAAGTACAGGTACCGATTTTTAAAACCATCTACAGCATGGAATGTAGCAATGAGCATTTTTCTTGTTTGCTTGTTTATTGAATATCATTATTGAATTGGTTCAGCATTCAAGGAAGCCGCAATCTTCCAGTACCTGGGTAAATGCTGGAGGTCAAAACCGATGAATTTGTTAAGCGATTTGGTGACATTACTTTTATGTGATCGAATGGATGGTTAAACACGTTTTAAAAACCGGAATAACATAAATTCAGGAAAAATTACCGGATAGTCGGGAAGTGTTTCCATATCTGATGTTGAGGGTTGCGCATCAGCTAAAGATTACTAATATTTTGTGTACGCAAGGGGAAGAGTAATAAAAAATAAAAGTTAACACATTTTTGTTACTACACATTATTTTTCAGTCATTTTAGTATTTCATTTTATTTGACATTTATGTAATTATTAACTATTTATTTATCTATTTATATTAATAATGAAGAATGCTGCTCTAATCCTAGATATCTATCTATTAAATACCCGACTTTTGCCAGTCTTACGAAGTTGATATGTTCAAGTAACACTTTAACATCTTTAATGATTGCAAATGTTAATGTATTTATAAAAAATATGTATATGTTAAAAATGTACATGCATGAAAAATAAAAATAAAGCAATAAAAAAGAAAAACATTTTTTCAAGAAGAAGTGTAACTGCCAAAAAATAGCAAAATTATTTTAAAAATTAAAAACACATTTAAAAGTCATAAAGCAAAATAACAAAAAGATATAATATCGTCGACAACTTACACGATTTTATCCACTCGTTAGATTGCTTTCTAATATTCTATCATTATAGCCAAAGCGAAATATATTAATACAAAAAGAGAAACATTAAAAAAAATCGATAAAAGCATATCAAGCAAAAACATGAAAATATGAAAAATACCTAATAAAATAAAAATGTAAGAAAAATACAAATTAAAACACAAAAAGCAACGTAAAGTTATTTAGTATTAATTAAACTAATAAATTTTTTAGTTTAAACTAATTAATTTTTCAGGCTTTGTAATGTTATTCCTTTTCAAATTCTTTCTTGTCTCTTCATTGTGTTAATTCCCTTTAGCTATAAGTAAAAATTAAAATTTTAAAAAAAGTTTTTTATTCAAAAGCTAAATTAATGGATAAAAGGTGTAATTATTAATATTAAAAAAATCACCGCTGACGTCATGTGATACTTAATTTTAGTAATAGACAATACTGGCATTATGTTAATTGGTATTTTTTAATAGATACTAAATATATTAATTTTGACTCCACCATAGATGCTGTGGAAAAAAGTTTTTTTGCGGCTGGCAGACATGAATAAGTACCACAGAAAATTGTTGATTATGGTAATTTTTGACTATTAAGAGTTGACCTGGAACAATAGTTTAAGCCGAATGATACGGAATATAAGTAATTTTTATTTTAATAAATAAACCGGAATTGTTTTTGATTAATAAATTGTGTTGGTAACTGTTTTCTTGTTTTGTGCATGTCTTTAAGTTTTTAGTAGTGTTGATTAATATAGATTTGCTGAATATTTCCTTTTTTTTTTGTCCCGTATAAAGGAGTCAGCTAGTCAGTTAGTATCATATACATAGTGGATCTTGTCATCAGTTCAGAAATTTTTTGATTAAAATCGTACAATATACATTATCTATCTTCTATATCTAATATCCATATCTGTTACCTATTTGCGTTTCCTATTTTCTATGATGAATATGTAAATTAATATATAGTTCATTTTAATAAATGTTTTCATTTTTCGCTTTATATTAAATTAATAACTTTTATACATCTTATAATAAATACAACCAATTACTTTAAAAATAAAGTTAAAGAAAGAAAAAGGTATTATAGTTAGGACGAAATTAGAAAAGTGTACTTACTTTCAGTGCTTTATTTTTTTCTTTTTTCTAATTCTGTTGGAAGCAAATAAAATATTGCTGAAAAGTAAATAACTAATAGGGTTAAACTGATTTATTACACAAATTAGGTAAACTGCAGAAAGGTTCCAGCATATTGGCAAGGCAGTGTGACCCCTGATGAAGTACTGTTGGTGCTATCTTTAACATTTGTTTGGTTTTTATTTAAATTCTCACCTTTTTATTTCAATTGTTAAAAAAATTATTGGTAATAGCTCGCTGTTTTTGTTTCTCATTTGCATATGCTTTCCAAACGTATTCTAACTTATTAAATGAGTTCAAAATAAATTCGAATTTTCATTTTGCTTTCAAAATGATTGCCTGCTTCTTAAGCAATTATCAGAGGAAAGTAAATCAAAGTATTCCCTTGAGAAATTTTTAAAAAAATTTTGTTTCATACGTCTTCACCTGTAAAATCGCAGTTCAGCCATATCAATTCCTTAGAAAAATCTATGATATTATGGGAGAAATGACTATCCAAATTGAACGAAAGATTAATCTGCTTCACTACATTCACACTTATGCTGCACTTCCATAAGGTTAATAAAATAAATTTAAAAAAAAATCTAATCACATTAGAGTACAGAAGGGCTTACACGTTCTTTCCTATAATGTTCTTTCCCCTTAAAAGATTCAATTCCTAAAAATTTAAATGCTGTAATTTTGTAATTATCAACACTATAAAGCAATTAAAAAAACTGACTCTTATGAATATGGAATAGTGTAGGATCAGTTTTCTTACCCGTCAGTGGTTAAATAAATTTTCTGGGGGTAATC
>NC_092214.1:83895882-83898167 GCF_043381705.1 Parasteatoda tepidariorum
AAATAGTTCCGAAAATTTCGTTGATTATTATAGCTCAAAAAAATGCAAGAAAAAAATTTCTAATTTATTAAAATTTTTACATCTCTATAAGTATGTAAGGGTTTGCAAATAACAACCAAAGTAATCAATGCAAATTAAAATCTTTTATTTCATCTGTCAATCGTTTTTTAATCTATCATTCAAGTTAATTGCTTTATTTTTTGGCATAGGGTGTTCAAAAATACTTGTTTTCGTTCGTAATTCATTGCTGGTCTTTGAAAGCTTTGAAACTTTTTTTTAAGTATGAGAAATTTTAGGACCTAAACACGATTAAAGTATTTCTTGAGAAATAACTCTAATTGGACTTTCTTTTAATTCTGCTATTCAAAGTATTTTAAATGTTTTGAATGTCTCCCACCTCATAAATTATTGGTCCAGTTTTTATTATATTTTTCCTCGCTTCAATGTTATTTTGTGACATCTAATATAACTAATAGTTCAACTTTACTTTTGAAAGAATTTTAGAAATGTAGTTTACGGGCGTTGTTTATGGGATATTCTGTGTGTAAAAAAAGGTTTCTGTACATATTTTTTTTTCTTTTTGTATAAAATATAATTTTATTTAAATTTGAAAAATTGTTTGGATTGAGCAAATTGATTTACTTTCCTTCATTTCGTATGACAAAAACCAACTAACTATATTTAATTTATTTTAGTAAGAGGTGATTTTTCTGAAAGCTGATAAATTGTCGAAAAATTTATTTGCAAAAAAGAACAACTAAGTTTTAAAAAGAAAAGCTTCAGGTTTAAGATTTTTGAAAAAGTAAGGAAAAACGGGAAAAAAAGTGATTTAATTATAAAACCGCATTTAACAATGTTGTGCTTAATAATAATAAATAAAATTGCCATGAAAATATTTTGTTAATACTATGAAGGACTGTTGAATGATTTCTCAGTTCTGTACTGAACATGACACATGAATTTAATTTAGTTCTTTATTTCGCAAGTCTGTATTACGGCTTGAATATCAATACAAAGAAATAATTTCAATCATAATCGCATAAAATGTTGAAAAAAATTTATAATTTCCAATTATGTTTTTATGGTGCAGTTACTATATTATGTTAAATTCTTATATGTGTTGCATTTTCAAATCTCATTGATACAGATGATAAATTATGTAGTTTAAAATTATTAATCATAATAATAATATTATGATCGATTTCGTTAAATTTAATTGACGTAATAATTGTACTCAATAAAAAATTAGATTTGAGCTACAATTCTTTCTTTCATCCAATCCAATCAAAACTTTTTCGTTAAATATAGCAAGGAGAAAGTGAAAGAGTTTTGTTGTTCTGGAGAGCAATTTCAAACACAACTTCGGTTCTCTAAGCTAGATTGGTTCTTACATCGAATTCAGTTCGAGTTGGAGAGTGTTTGTTCACTATGTTTAGAACCGCAAAATGTTTTAGAACCAGTTCTTTAACTAAGTAAAAAGCTATTTGTTGGCTAATTTAATAAGAATAGTGAGCATAAAAATATGCAAGTCTGGCAAAGGTAGTAAATATATATATTTACAAGATGTTCCATAATCACTGTCCTTAATATATATTTTGAGAGCCTTTGTCAAAAGGAAAGGCATAATATTCACATTAATGGTTACATATTAACATTTAATTGAAGAAAAAGCAACAACGCGATAACGAATTACTGCTGAGGAAGGTGGAACTGAACTCATCAGAACTTGTTGGAAGAAACTTAAGGAATTTTTGAAAGAGAACACCTTCAAATTTCATTAAAAAGCAAAATTTGTTTTGATGTTATTTATCCCGCCTTCTTCACCAGTGTTTCGAATGGTTTCGGATTTTTTCAAGCTTTAATATTAATTTGCAGGGATGAGATTCTTCCGCGGATTCGCGGATTTCCGCTTTTTTTCAGATTTTTCCATTTTTCCCGCTAATTTCCGCTGAAATTTTTTTTGCCCAAGTTAAAATGTTTTATGAGGAATTTAATTTTCCGCGGAGGGAAATTGTTGAAGTCCCTTTTCCTCCCTCTGAAGTTTCTCTAAAAATAATTTCTTTGGGATAAAACTGGTTGACCTTCATACAGGGATGAGATTTTTTTTGTCTCTCGAATTTCAGCCTTTTTATCAAAAACTCCGATTCTCTAAAAGTTTCGTTTTTTTAAATAAATATCCCGTTTTTTTTTAAAATTCAGTCATTGAAGTAAAATAATTATATTTATTTACGATTTTCAAAGATAAACAGAAAATTCAATCTACGCCCTAGCTGCTAACCCTTCCG
>NC_092214.1:83898440-83913189 GCF_043381705.1 Parasteatoda tepidariorum
TGGGAATCACTATGAATTGGAGAAAAAAAATACCCTTAACTCAAAGCATAGTAAGCAAGCTGAGATCAGAATAAAAAAGTATCTTTGTTCTGTTAAAACAATTCAATGATGTGATTATAAGCAAAGTATTTTTCCCTATCTTGTATGTTTTACATAGCTAACCATTACATTCATTTATGGCTAGCATAGTATTTTAGTTACATTCTTTTACATGGTCCACAGTATAAGCAGGGATATTTTCGATAAAAAAAATAAAAGACTAGCAGTTATTGTGGATAAGCATTCAGAGTAAAGTAGTATGCGCCAAATTATTTGATCTTTAAGATTAAACTACTTCTAACTGAATAAACTATATAATAGTGAAACTATTTAACTATTTTAAGCACTATATTTTGCTTATCTATATTTTTTTTCTTTCTTTTTTGTTTTTTTGGATTTCCTCTTTTTTACTTTCTGACTACTCTCTATCCCTGAATTTGTGACTAATTAATGTGACGAGATTAATTGCTTTAATTCATTGCATTATTATATGCTTTTTTGATTTCTTTTTCACAAGAGGTGATTGTGGAACAACTAGTGCAAGTAATGATTCTAGAGAAATATAACATCCATATACATTGAGCAAAAATGTGTCAAAATAGCTCCGAAACAAATAATAGTCTAATTTAAAAACTCCATGTTTTAAAACATCGTATACTCATTTTTGAGCAAAATGAATGTGTTAGCGAGATGTTTTTTCCTTAACGATAGGATTCAAACCAAGGACTTCCGGTTTCGTGGTAAGATGAGGATGCTCTAACCACCATATTTGTACACTTCAGTACAGAAAAAATTAGTAAATATAGTGGCCGCAGTAATGACACATCATGACATAAATTTCATTCACTTAAAAAATTTTAAGGTATGAGCGAAAGTTGAAATAAGCGATCTCCTGACTGCTATTTGGACCATATTTTCCATATTGGCAATCAGTAAGTCATTACGGCGGCAGCTGTTTAAAGTTTCCTCACACTTCCTAGACTAGGGTGAGTGCGAAAATTAAAAATCAGACTACCCTGAAAAACTTTTAATCCTAATGGTCCGTATTTGTAAGTTACGCTCTTGGCGACGGAGCATCTCCACTTGGCACACTGTAAATACGTCATCTTGGCAAGCAGTCTATGTTTGTACGCCATTACAGTCTACGCTCTACACCCGAAAGGGAAACGCAAATAAACTCCTTTTATACAAACGCTTCTCTTCATTTTTACGCCACCCCTCCGCACATTTTGGTCCTAAGCGAGACGGAGGTGATCCAGAACCTATGGAATACTGAATAAACGCTTTAGATTGAATTTAATAAATTCATCCCGCTAAAATATGGCAAATATCATGGCCTTAAACCGCAAGCGTGGCAGCATTAAAAACCAGCTTACGAAACTAAATAATGTCCTCACCGAAGGTCTAGACAATATGGACATTTCTGAGCTCCAGGCTCAATTGGATATTGTGCTTAGTATCCAACAGAAATTCGAAACGCTAAGAGATGACTACTACAAAATCGCAGAGGAAGAAGATTTCCAGAAAGTCGAGGCCTCTCTCTTCGAAGTGGATGACGACATTCAAAAATTAGAGGTAAGCCTCTAAACCTCTATTAATAAATCAAAAACTATAAACATTGACATTGTGCAAAATCAAAGTGTTGATAATTTTATTATCAGTGATCAGCCTAAAAAGGCGAAAATTAAACTCCCGAAAATCTCACTTCCTTTTTTCAACGGAAAATTCGAGGAATGGAACTTGTTCAAAACGCAATTCAATAGCCTAATTAGTGAGAATCCGGAACTTTCGGAAAACGAAAAACTGCATTACCTACGAGGATCCTTAAGGGGTGAAGCGAAGGTAGTAGAAACGTCAGACTATAATTTTGAATCATTATATAAAGCCTTAGAACAACGATATGAAAATAAAAGACTTATAGTTGATTGCCACATCAAAAACATACTTAAAATCCAACCTATTAAACAAGAATCTGCCAGAGAACTTCGTAATATTTTGGACAATATCAAGAAAAATCTTAGATCATTAAAAATACTAGATTTTAATAGAGACAAACTTTCTAATGTTTTTTTATTAAATATCATTCTGGATAAATTAGATCGCGAAACTAAACAATTGAAATTGTAAACAATTTGAATTGACTCTTGAAGATAATGAAGTTCCTGATTTTGACACATTTTTAGAATTTTTAGAAAGAAGATACCAATTATTAAACAGTATTAATGCGAACATCCCATCTAAATTTAATTCTGATCGATTGAAGTCCTTTTTAGTTAAATCGAACAAATTTCAAAAATTATGTTTCGCGTGTAAATCTCCATCACATGCATTATATCATTGTGATGAATTTAAAACGATGAAATTATCAGAACGAATAAATTTGGTGAATAAAAATAAGCTCTGCTATAATTGTTTAAGCGATTTCCCTCCTTTCAATCAATGCAATTCGAAAAGTGCTTGTTTTGTGAGTAAAAAAAAATTGAATCATCACACATTGCTTAATGAATATTCTACACCGTCAATCATGACAACTAGTCATAACATTCAAAGTGAAACCAGACTCGCGACGCCTACTCTCTCTCGAGAAAGAAATCCACAAATTAACAATTCAGGAGCAATTAATATGCAGGTGCCAGAAAACCCTCGTCTTTCGTTTTTCTGTAACGGAAATAAGAGCATTTTGATAAACACAGCAATAATACATGTCAGAGACGCTTGGGGAGAATTCAAACCCTTACGAGGTGTCCTTGACTCAGCTAGCGAGAGTTCTTTCCTCTCCTCCTCCGCTGCAGACTTTTTGGGATTGAAAAAATAAAAAATAAACATTCCTATTTGCGGTTTGAATGATACATCATTAAATATAAAGAAAAAAGTATTTGCTTTTTTATCGAATGAAAATATGGATTCGCATTGGGAAATAGATTTATTAATTGTTCCCAATATAACAAATTTCACACCTTCTAAAAAATTAAATGTTTCGAACTTAAACATTCCTAGGGAAGTTAAATTAGCTGATCCATCATTTTTTATTCCTCAAAAAATAGACATTCTATTAGGCGCAGAATTGTTCTTTTCATTATTGAATGACGATAAAATAAAACTGGCAGACAACTCATTCTTGCAATCAAGTTATTTCGGTTATCTCGTATCAGGTGTTATTTCAGACAATAATTTTTATAACACTTCTAAACATTGTTTTTTAACTAAAAACTTAGACATTCTTAACAATACTCTCAAACGATTCTGGGAAATTGAAGAAATCGAATCAAACGAAACTTGCAGCGATGAATTAAAGTATTGTAACGAACATTTCGCTAAATCGCATTATAGAAAACCGGATGGTAGATACGTTGTGGAAATGCCATTCAAACCTGATTTTTCCGAAGAAATGTTAGGAAATTCTAAGGCAGTCGCATCAAAGAGACTAGACCAGTTATGGACGCGTTTAGAACGCGATCCCGCCATGCAAATGCTTTATTCAGATTTCCTCAGCGAATATGAATTATTACAACATATGGAAGAGATGAAGGAAAATTCAGGTGTCGAAACCGGATACTATCTACCACATCACGGTGTCTTACGCCCATCAAACAAAACTACTAAACTTCGTGTAGTTTTCAACGCGAGTTCGAAAACTTCCAGTAGACATTCTTTAAATGATTTACTGTGCAAGGGAGGAGTACTTCAAGAAGATCTCTTCTCGATCCTAATTAGATTTAGAAAACACGCTTATGTATTTACAGCAGATAGAAAACAAATGTTCAGGATGATTGAGGTTAATCCTTCGCAAACCAAGCTTCAAAGAATGTGGAAGAACAGTAATCATGGAATCGGAAAATGTACTCTTAAAAATTGTGCAGGTAAAGTATTTTTCTTCTGAGATCTCTGCTTTAGAAAAACGATCGCCAGTTCCCTCTACCAGTAAGCTAAAATTTCTTAATCCTTTCATAGATCCATCCGATGGACTAATTAGGGTAGGTGGCAGACTTGCGCATTCTAATTTAAAGTTTAATCAGAAACATCCAGTCATTCTTCCGGCAGGAAATAAAATAGTTGAGTTCATATTTCAGTACTATCATAAACGAGATTTCCATGTAGGCCCTCAAGCCCTTCTAAATACTGTACGTTTAAAATATAGGCCCATTGGTGGCAGAAATGCAGCACGCAAGGTCGTTCACGAGTGTGTCGAATGCTTCAGAAACAATCCAGTTGTCGCAAATCAAATTATGGGGGACCTTCCTGCAGAAAGAGTTACACCCAGTTCAGTATTCTTAAATGCAGGAATTGATTTATGTGGACCGTTCGAAATTAAATACAAGGGTCAGAGAAAGGGTACTCTTCAAAAAATATATGTTGCTTTATTTATATGTATGGCGACCAAAGCTGTACACATAGATGTCTCGGATTTAACGTCCGAAGCTCTAATCGCAACCTTAAAAAGATTTTTTGCGCGTCGTGGCAGAAGCTCCATGATTTTTAGCGACAACGCGGCTAATTTTACAGGAGCTTCCGCAGAACTTAAACGCTTATACAAACTAATGTTAAGCAGCGAAGACGTTTCGAATATGCTTTCCTCCGAAGGCATCAGATGGACATTTTTGCCTCCTAGGGCTCCCAACTTTGGCGGTCTTTGGGAGGCAGGAGTGAAATCTTTTAAATACCATTTCAAGAGAGTGGTAGGCTCCGCAAGACTAACGCTTGAACAGTTTTTAACAGTAATCACTCAAATAGAGGGTATCCTCAATTCGCGACCTCTCACTCCTCTACCAACTGATACTGACGAATTTCAAGTTATAACACCGGCTCATTTCCTTATAGGAAAACCTATAAATTCGATACCAGAACCTAACTTCATCGACAAAAGAGACAATCTTCTAAATAGATGACAAAGGGTTCGAAAATTAGTTCAAACTATTTGGAGACATTGGCAAAACAGTTATTTGAGCCATTTGCAACAACGCTCAAAGTGGCTGCTCAAAAAGCAAAATTTATGTCCTGGCATGCTAGTTCTTGTAAAGGACATCCAACTTCCAACCTATCAGTGGCCTTTAGGTCGAATCATTAGAGTAATTTCAGGTTCAGATGGCAACGTTAGAGTTGCAGATATTCGCACAGCGAAAGGAAATTTTCGAAGGCCAATTTCAAAAAGTTGCATTTTGCCTATTGTAGATAATTTTGAGTTGAATTGAAATGTTCATTTGTATCTGTTTAATTATTACACTGATTGTATTCATTTACTAATTGAATGATTATTTAGTTGTTTTATTTCTTTTACTTTCATTTGTAAGAATAGTGATGTAACTTAATATATATATTTTTCCTTATTGAAACATATGCATATTTCAACGCCGGGCGGGATGTTCCGTATTTGTAAGCTACGCTCTTGGCGACGGAGCATCTCCACTTGGCACACTGTAAATACGCCATCTTGGCAAGCAGTCTATGTTTGTACGCCATTACAGTCTACGCTCTACACCCGAAAGGGAAACGCAAATAAACTCCTTTTATACAAACGCTTCTTTTCATTTTTACGCCACCCCTCCGCACACCTAATGATCGGATTTTCACGTTCTAGAACTCAATCACCTCGAAATATGTTAATTAGTTACTGCAGACTATATTTAAGCACAAAACGTACTTTATCTGAATAAAGATACTATTTTTTCGAGGGACTAGGATTTCTGTCCCCCAAACTATAGTCCCCATACTTTGGTCAAGAGAGCTGTCCAAAGCTTTCGTGTTAATTTTATTTTTTGCGTATTTCTTCGTATCTCGAGAATTTTTGAAGCGGATAGAAATTTTTTTGCACACAGCTCTAAAATTCGTTTATTCAAAGATAATTTCATGCAAAATAAATATTTATTATTTTTTAAAATTATTTTACAATTTTCATTTATTTTCCATTAAATATTTATTATTTTGTATTAATTTACTTAATAATAATCGAAAAATTTTTGAATTGTAAGGTGCAAAATTTTTTACATCGTTTTAAAGGGTTTAATTTTACATGACAGAATACAAAATTTGAGCGAAATCGGTCGAATAATTCTTGATAAAATTTAATTTTTAAAATAGGGATTATTTAATATTTGATTTCTCAGGAACTATTCAAGCGATTTCATTAATATTTTGTATTTTGCCTATTTAAATTACATTCTTTATAATTTTGTAACAAATTGTATACCCTACAGTTCAAAATTTTTTCGGATTTTATTAAATAAAATAGTAAAAAATAATAAATATTTACTAAAAGTTATATTTGTCAGTGAATTATCTTTGGATAAACGAATTTTATAGTTGTGTGCAAAATTTTTTTAAATTCGCTTAAAAAGAAAAGTTCTCGAGATATGGCGAAATACGCAAAAATTAGCATTAAGGGGTCCAAATTTTGGACAGCCCTTCTGACCAAACTATGGGGACCATATTTTCCCGATTGCGACTACCTCCCATATTTTAGGGATCAAAAATCCGAATCCATCGAAAATAAAGTATGTTTATTCAGAGAAAGTACGTTTTTGTGTCTTTCGTAACTTAAGTGGTTAGATCATTCTACTAGAAACGCGGAGGTTATTGCTTCGCAACCAGCGGCTGCCAACGAACATCTCTCTTATACACATTTTCTTCTCAACATGCATTTTGCTTAAAAATGAATACACGGTTTTGAAATTTGATTATTATTTATTTTGGAGTTACTTTAACACTTTTTTTGCTCAATTTTGAGAAACTCTTTTTTTCTGTGTATATGTTTCTAGTTAGAAATATATAATGCGTTTAGTAATTTTTCTTGTTAATATGGATTTTAAATAACTGATTTGATATTTTCATGAGGAAGATTTATAAGTAAGTTAAGTATTGAGTAAGTTATAGGTAAGTATGTGTTAAATTTTTGATTATGCTCGTTGAAATACAAAAAATGGCACTAAGTTAATTATAAACCATCTAATTATAACTCAGCATCAAGCAACTCAGACATGATTTTTCCAACTTGCGATAACGTATCGTTAATCTTTAAACTCTAAAAAAAGAAACAAATAAATAAATGTAAATAAAAAGGAGTAAAATGAAAAGTAAAATAAAAATATATTGAGACTGTAAAATTAGATTAGTATAGAATAAGATTAGTATAAAATAAGCGTCATAAAGAAAGAAGGAAAATCTGAAATTATCTTTGCTCATGTAACAATAGTGCTTCCCGAATTGTTTGAAGAGTTTTTTATGACCCCGAATGTACTCAGCAATAATTTGAATTTTAAATTTTAGAAATGTGTACTTTAACAGTTCTATTCCCCTTTAAGATTTGTACCCGTGATTGACCATCACTCGATTCAACGCCGATGAAAAAGACGCTTGAATAATCATTAAGTAGTGTCATCACATATCAATGGAACTTTTCACTCGTTTTTTGTTGGCATACGGAAAAAATTTTTTTGGTTACAAACAATTCAACTCTTGATTCCATGGGCTTTTCCTACCTTAGGGGCCAAAGGTCAAGGTTGTGAAATAGTCGTGCACTGTTTGTCCCAGTCCCGTAAATCACGTGCTCGTCCTGGCGTGTCATCTAACTGCAAGTGACACAAATCGGTTGTGACGTCACCAAACAACGGCCATTATTCGTTGTCATGGCAACTGCTTAGCGTTCCCCACACTGAATTCTGTAGTTCATATTAAAAAGCTAAGCGGTCTAGTATTAGTTACTTACTCATGTAAAACATGATTTCGTGATCGGCCAGGTCAGCTATGATCCCCTGGCTGACGGAGTTCGTGCTCGTTGTAGCCAGTGTATTGGCTGTCCTTAGTAATCCCCTTAATAGGAGAGCAGAAGTATGTTAAATATTTTATACTCTTTATTTTCTTTCTTAAAAAATTTTAACACAATTTTTTTTTTTGTGTGGATAATTTTAAGTTATATTTTAAAATTTGGTTACTCTATAATGTGTGTTGTAAAATGTTTTTTTAACCTTAGGAAAATGAGAAAAAATCAGAATTTGTCGTACAGTTTGCAAAAATTTTTTCTGTAAGACGTGTATCTTTATATATTGCAAAACATTTTTATTACTGTTATAGACATAACAAGGTTTTACTTAAATAAAATTAAAAAGGAAAATCATGCCGGCAATTTTTTGTTGGAGATGTTTTTTTTTTTTTGTGANAAAAGAAAAAAAAAAAAAAAAAAAAGGAAATTTTAAGTACCTTACTACTAAAATAGAAATAAAATATTATAGAATGCAGTTTTCATCGTTATAATGTATAATTATATTTTTATCACTATTTCTTTTTTTTTTTTTGAATCATATTTTGCTTAATTAAGTAGTAAGTGTTTTCTTTTACATTTTTTTTTCAATTATCTTTTAAATGTTTGGATTTTTTTTTATTTTATAAATCTGTGTTTACTTTCTTCATAAAGTCAACTGGCTCGCAAATCAAAACCTCCATTAAGTGCATTTAAAAAAATTACAATTTTTATAAAAACTTTCCTTAAAATATTTATTAAAAATTACTCTCTTAAGATGCCTTGCATGGAGAGATTTGTTGACAAACAAAGACGCTAAGTAAATGAGCGCTTCTCGCCATGTCATAAAAAGGACTTAATTTCTTGAGTCCACCAAACAAACCCTTTTTTATTTTTAAAGATTATTTATCGTAAATTTATCATAACGTGATAGATAAATTGTAGCATTATAAAAAATATTTTGACTTTAAATTTTGATTGTTTGTTCAATCTAAAATTTCATTTACTAATTGATAGAGAGCTGTTTGAAGACATAGAAATAGTTTTAAAAAAGAAAATTTGCATGATTTATTTATTATGATTATTTGCATATTTAATTAGTGTTTTTAATCCATGGAAAACCATAAAAAATGTAAATAAATCGATATTTTGTTGTAAGTTGTATGTAATTGTTGTAAGTAATTTTTTATGATTAAAATATGAACAAATTTAACAATCGTGTATTATTTTCAAAATATTTTAGGATAAGCTTTTACATTTTAAATTATTTACAAATATTATGTGAAATTTCCCCTTTAAGGAAATTTTTTTTCGTATTATTTATTTAATAATAGAATTATTATTTGTTACGTAATTATTTATCTAAAAATAAATGCTTAAAGTTTGTTATTTTGCAAAAATCATTGTTAATTAATACCGTAATAAGAAAATCAGGGTTTAAAGGTTTTTAAGTTTAGATTTTTTAGTACATATATTCATAGTATTTTAAACCAATTGTTAATTTGTTAAATTCCCTTAAAATGCGTTTGTAAATTTTGCCTACAACTTTAGAATGCTCTTTCTTAATAGTTTATGGTAATTTACATTTTTTAAAAGAAAACGATAAGCAATAGTTCAATTATTCTTCTGGAATAGCATAATAGGAAAACGGTACATTCAATTTTTCTAAAAGAAATAAATTATCATTAGTTTTAAAACTTTACACATGCTACAAAATTATCATTTAAAAAAAATCTAGTTTTCATCGTGATATGTGTAATCTGCTTCTACAACAAAGAATTAAAACCGAATATTAAGAAAAAAAAGTGCTAAATTTTGAATTGTTTCCTATAAAAAATGTAGTTTAACGACTTTTTTATTATTTAAAAGAAGACATATTAATACACATTTTGTTTAACAAATTATTTTGCTGCAATTAAGTTGCTCAAAAGTTACTGATTAATTTTAAGTAGAAATTATTTCGCATATAATTCTTATGTGATTAAAATATGTATGTTATCTTACCCTATATTATAATAGAAAAACCACCATTATACCTTTAATATTTAAGCCATTTTTTTTTAAAAAAAAGCCCCGTTTCGTAATGTTATAAGGTCAGTTTTCAGTATAGCAATAATTTAACGAAAAGTGAAATTTTATTAAAATGGCTTAAGAAGTATCTAACTACGAAAATACAGATGAAAAGTTCAGCGAAACAAATCGAATTTAGAAAAGTTTTTAACATTGTCTAGGATAATTACACACGAAGAAAAAATTCCAGAAAAATTGACGTACTGTATGTTAATGACATTTCTGGTGAAAAAAAATGAAAAACATTTTTGATAAAACCAAAATGTATGGTTATTCTGGTTTTTCAAAATTATAGTTCTTAATATCACACATTTAGTAAAAATGAAGAGTAAATTTAACCAAATAAATGATTTTTATGGCGTGCTCTGAGGTATTATGATTAAACTACCAAATTTTATCTCATTTACTAAATTTTAATACATATTACAAAAACATATTCTACTGTTAATTTTACCGAAATCATTACCAAAGCGCTTCGGTAAAAATTACCGAGCTTTTGGCGTTCTCATAGCGCCAGAAACACGGTAAATTTTACAATATTCTGATAGATTTGACTATATTTTTCTTCTCAGTTAATAATGGCTCCGACTTTCCGATTACGGCAGTTTTTAATTCCATAATGATCTAAAGCTGGCTAGTTGATTCAGTACTTTGTATAGGATTTGGTATAAATATGTATATAATAAAATAGGTTATAATAAAGTAGGTATATAATTAAATAGGTTACACATAGTGTGACTCCGATTCAATTTGGCAAATTTTTTTAAAATCATGAAATGATTAAAAACTATCTTAACGATTTTGTCACCATACTGGATGCATATTGAAGTATATAGAGCAACTATACTAAGTAAAATTCATTATACTTTTAGACATTAAAATTTAAACAATTAAAACTGCTTTTAGAAAATATATAGCTAAGTTCTTTTTACTTATATGATTTGCTTTTATATCTTAATACTAAAATATATTTGAAAATAATACATTAATGAAAAATCGATTATTTTAAATGATAAATTTCACTTAAACTAATTTTACATGAAATTAATATGTATTTTACAAAACATATGGTGCTTGAATTTATTTAATTTTTCTTATGAAATTAAATAATATATGTTTTAACAATAAATATTCGTTAATTTGCAATGCTGTTAAAAGTGATTAAATTTTTTTTAATAAAAGTCAACAAAAATATATTGTTAAAACTTTTTGATTGTTTTATAACAAATTTTGTTTGTGGAAAGCAAAGTTTATTATATTTACTCTGAAACATATTCATATATCTTATTTTATGAAGCAAAGTGTTTTGTTCAATATTTCAAATAGTTAAAACTGAGGAAGTTAAAAATGAAAAACTTTGAAAATCAAACAAATATATATTTTGTAATATACAAATGTGTCTTAAAAATATGCGTAAAAAGTATTCTCAGTAAAATCCAAATAACTTATCAAGATATCTCTCTCAATCAAATAGCCATAAGTAAGTTGTTCTTTTTGTATTTAGTTCATTTTAAATATTCTAGAGTTAGTGCTTTTCAGAATATTTAAAATCTGAAAATGTTCTTGTTTAACCCAAAACATTCTGATTTTAATAACTTATTCTATCAGATGTTTTAATTCATATGTAATTTATTATCAGTGTACTGTGAGGTTATTTTTTTTTTCACTTAATAATGCATATAAGTAATTTATTTGTATTCAGAAACACTTAGTTACAAATAACTTTTGTTATGGTAAGTTATTTTTTATAAAAAATATTTAAGACTTTCATCGGAGGTAAAATTACTTTGAAAATAGGTAAGATACTTTCCAACTCAAAGAGTAAGTAAATAATATTATAATTTTTCATTCTTTTATATTTGATAAAAATAAACATTTAGTTATTGCTTTAGTTTTTGATATGTTTCACAACAATATGCCATATAAGTTTTTCATATTTTTCTATTTTTTTATATTTTTATTTGTTTCACATTTTTGTATATAATGTTAGTGTAGACATGTTTACCTAATATTGAAAATTTTTTTTTAAAGCGAATATACTTTGTTCTTTTGGAATTTGTAATTATATCATACTGTTTTGGTTATACATATTTATAATAAAAATGAGAATTATAAAAATCGCAATCTTGAATACTACTAATATTAATTATCATTTATGTGTGTTTTGTTTATTTTAATGAAACTTTATAGACTATGTTTATATATCGCACCACATTTAAATTAGTTTTGAAATTAATAAAAAAAAATAATTATTAGAATAAATTTTATCTTCTTAAATACCAATGAGTATTCATTATGTTATGTTTTTTAAAGTTTTATTGAAGAATATTCCGGTTTGTTACAATTTGAAACTGCGTATTGGCGTTATTCTTTCATCTCTTATAAAACATTGTAACGGTTCACTATAAGGATAAATAGTGAAATGTTTTCACTGGAATTCATACAGTTTAAAATTTTAAATATTATATTATTCACTTGGAATAAATTCCTTATATTTTTTTTAATGTTTTTCATGTATGTTTTTTTTTTTTTTTTTTTTTTTTTTTTTTTTTTTTTTTTTTTTTTTTTTACAGTTCCTTTGAAATTTAAATCTCTTACAATCAAACTTAAAAGTAGAGTAGGTAAAATAGTTAGTGAAATCAGTTACTAATGTTTTTTGGTTTTTATTTTGTTTTTATCTATATTGTAAAACAAATGATTATATTCATAATAAAAAAAATTTTCAAAACTGCAGAATATGTTAAAATTTGCCGAGTTTCTGGCTCTATGAGAACGCTAAAAATCTCAGTAATTTTTATTAAAACGCTTTGCTAATGATTTTGGTAAAATTAACAATGAAATAGTGTTTCATAATGTAGGATAAAATTTGGTAAATGTGGTAAAAATTGGTACTTTTATCATGATACTTTAGATAAAAGTACCCAATACTTTCCATCATGACAGTTATCGTGATAGCATAAAAATCATTTATACGGTTACATTAATTTTTCAGTTTTGTATTTTTTCTAAATGAGAATAATAATAATTTTGAAAACCAGAGTTTTCGGTAAGCCGTTACCATATGAATGAAAAGTTGTCAAATGAATGGTTTAAATATCGTATATTCTGTATTTATAAACCAGAATGTTTTCTTCTTGCACTATAAGATATACTGCAAACTTCCCATCTCTGCTTTTCAATAAAAGAAAAAAATTAAAATTTAACTGGATAAAAAAATTAAAATTTAACTGGATAAAAAAATTAGAATTTAATAATGATAGTAATTTCTTCTTTATTTGTTTTCATTGTATCTTATTTAAATTAAATGTTAAGTGAATCGCTTAAAAGTATGTATTTTATTTAAATGCTTTCTTTCACAATTAGTATTAGAAAGTTAATGCAAATGTAATTTTAATTTTCGAGTTCTCTAAAAAAATTACGGAAATATGTCAAAAATATATAAAGATAAAAAAAAGCAGATTTAAGCAACAACGACGCTTTATTGCATTAATTTACGTGTTCTACATGAGTGATTTACCGATTGCTTTGTCATATAACACAATGACAGTTTTGTTTCTATGAGACTAAAATCAATATTATAGAGCATACCAGAAACAAAGTAGACTATGTTAGTAACTATTCCTTCACATTACGGAACATTAAGGCGAATTTATGACGTGTATTATACCATATGAACGATTTTTTTTTGCTGTTATTAATTTAAAAAGCAAATAAATTTGGAAATAATACAGCTGTTTGGAGAATTCTTTGGAAACACCTGATAGAGAACATTACAAAATTCGGGAAAAATCTGTCTTACTTGATGAACATACAAAAATTATTATTAATATATAATTATTAAGAATATGAAAAATCTTCAGGGGGTATGAAATATTAGAATAATTTATTGAGTGAATTATTTTCAGTAATACACATTATGAAATATCTGAAAATGTGAAAATTTGACGATAATAATTTTGAAATGATTTACAATAATTTACAAGCATCGTTTTAAAGGACACGGTAAATCTTTATAGTTTGCAATAAAAATGCTCCGATGTTGTTTTAGCAAAGTTTCTGTCAGGAAGTTACATATTTTATTTATTGAAACAAAATCAAGTAAACATTAGGTAATATCAAAAGTTTGTGCTTGATCTGGATTGCATAGAAAATAAATGAAGTGTTGTTATGAGTGTCGATTTGATGTGGAATAAAAATTGTCTGAAACGCTGTGAGAGAAATACAGAAAATAATAGAAAATGATTTATTAATTGAGGAATAAATACTTTTTTCATTATGTTTCATATCAGACTCAAAACTTTTGTAATTACCCGATATAAAAGTAAACTTTGTAAAAATAAATTTTAACTACCATCATGTGGGGCTACTTTGTGCAGCGGGGGCTACTTTGTGCAAATTCGAATTTGGCACTTTTCAAGTGCTGCTATTCAGTATTATATTTTTTTCACGTTAAAAATGTGTGGAATTTGAAGATAAAAGTCTCCTCTATTACTGCAAACATTTTTTCGAATTTTAAAATAATCTCAGAGTGTGTTTTGTTTATCCAATGTCAACAACTTTCCGAGAACGTCGGACGTCGAAAAGTGTGCGTGGAAACTTTAGCTGTGAAATGCAAAGACGTTGATAAAACAATTGTCGTAAGTGCAAAATTTTTTATTTATATATTAATAAACAATTATATCATGTTAGTGTTAAAAAATTTTGAAAATTAATAACGAATAAACGGAAAATGAAAAAAAAATGCACTGTGGGGCTACTTTGTGCGAAGTTTCATTCGTTTTTTTTTTCGACAAGAAAATGCTCAGACGTTATAAAAAAAAAAATACCTGGAACGAGAAACTACCTTGATTACACTTTAGAAAAGCTGCAACAATGTTTGCAAGCAGTTGCTGGTGGTATGTCGATTGCAGA
>NC_092214.1:83914517-83933583 GCF_043381705.1 Parasteatoda tepidariorum
TATATATATATATATTATATTTCTCGTTAAATATCTGTCATTTGTAAATAATAATGTATTATATAAGTGTAAAACTTTGATAGATTGATTGAGCATAAAATGTTAAAAATAATTGATGAAATGGATTATGAATAAAAAATAAACGATAACAAGAAACATGAGTCAATTCATCAAAGTATAAAATCAATTCATGATACGAAGTATAAAGCAAATAATAATAATACAGTTTTTTCTATCTATCAAGTTTTTCCTTTTATTTGACATATTTTCATTGATGTAGTTTTATTAATTTACACAAATTATATACATGGCTGCAATAGTTAGTGTAAATGTTTAGGAAATAGTGGGGTGCGGGGCTCCATGAATTTAGGGAGCACATGTTCTAGGCCTTTTTGATTTGTTCAATAATCTGGAGCTGTTTGGAAATAGTCATTTTTTATGGTTTTAATTTGTTATCTTTATTTTTAGTGGTTGTCACGTAATATTATAAAGGGGAAAATTTTATTTTTATGATGATTTATAAAATATAACTCCAAGCAATAATAAAAAATTTTTATGTTCTAGTTCCGCAAAATATTTCGTTTATAAAATTATTATGATAAAATAAATTTAGGATGCAGAAAAAATATCCCAGAGGTTTGCAATTACAAGCCAAATATAATATATATATTTAAAGCATATATGTGTAAAAAAGAAAAAAATAACGTTATTTATAATAGTGAACGTAGTAACGTTGTTTATAATAGTGAAATAAAATTTACGTGTTTTAAATAACGATGGATTTCTCCTCTTTTCATTATATATTTTTTTATAGAGTATTATAGATAAGTAATACTTATAATCCCTAGAAATTATCAATACCGTAAATCCCGTGACAGATGCCACGATTTTGAACTTCTGTCTCAGATTTTGTACGATGGAATTCATAAGCAAGCGTGATCAGAATCTCTTTTGCGTGACCATGTTAGGTGGAATAATTATCTGATGGTCCCCCAACCAGCTGCCACGTGAACTCAACATGTCGCTAAAATTTTTCCGCCTTTTCACACATTCGAATTTCCTATAAGTTGTTGACTTATGCCGAAGGGTGGCAGATGGCCTGTGTTTTAAAACTAATTTTATAATCTTTGTTTAGATTTGTGTGGGAAATATATTATTAACTTCTTTGAGCACTACTGCATGATTTAGTCTAATACATTTTATTGCGTTTCAATTTTTGCTGAGAAAGTAGTTTTATTAAAAAATATAATTTTTTATTGTTAGAAACTTTTATATATATAATTAATGATAATATATGTATTTTTTTAAAAAAAGCACCGTGTTTTAAGTAGACTTAAAAATAATAAATAATTTTATTTCTGTTATACCTAAAAAAATTAAAGAGGGGCACATCAAAAAAATGAAATTATTTTTTCCTTTTTAATTTGCTTAACTTAATTTTTAAACGCAATTTTATTTTATATTTCTTTAAATTTAATTTTTGTGTCTGTTAGTTTGTTAAGGGGTATATGTGACTTCATTTAATTGAAGAAGCGTCAATGTACGTTTTATTATGACTTTCTTTGATTTATCTAAAATTTAACTTAGGATTCTGAATTTTTTACTGGAATTTAAAATAAACAAAGGTATAATTTAAGTATCAACACTTTTGTGTAATAATGCAAAGAATTTTTATAATTAAATTTTCTTTAGAACTAATAGTTGAAGAAAAAAAAGATACTATGACATTTTGCATGCACGATAAGTGCATACAAAATGTCATAGTATCTTTTTTTTCTTAAAAAGTTAGTTTTTATTTAAAAAAACTCAAAATATTTACCAATAATCAAGTGCTAGTAAAAATAAAAGCAACTTTCTATATTTGAACCAGTCAGCAAGTTTTAAATTCATAGGTTAATTAGAAATCGAGTAATTTTGCCCGCGAAGTGAAAAAAATTTATTTGAGAAGAAAAGATTTAATGACAAAACTTTGAATAAATAACTTTAAATAAAATACTTGAATTTGCAGACGATTCTCATTTAGAAAATTGGTATTTTATTTTCTATTTTCAATCATTGGGTTTTAGTATTTTTGCTGTAACTTTGGAAGTCTTTTGATTATTGTATTTGAATTTGGCGTCAAATTGCTCAAAATAGAACAGGTCATAACATATATAATCGGAAATTTTATTAGGAAAAACTATCTACTGCCATAAAATGGTTAAATTTTTGATTGGTAATAAATTCTGTTTCCAGAAAAAGTGGAGATAATTTATGCTTGTAGTAATCAGAAAACGATTGAAGTTTCTATTGTCATCCGGAACAGAACTTTAATTGAAATTTGAACTCCTTAGCTAATTGGAAATCAGATATATATCAAAATATATCTGACGATAAAATGGCTATAAATTTTACTCCAAGTTACCAGGCAATGATTGGAACTTGCATCGTAATCCGACACAGATCTCTGATTAAAATTTGAGCACTCAAGATAGTTCTAGTGGTTGAAATTTTGATTTCACTGTTAATTCCGCAGAAAGAGACACGACGGTGAGTTAAATAAAATGTGTTAAAAAGCTCTGTATTTCATTATGGCTGTTCATGTACATAGCTATCACATTAAGACATTTGATGTTCTTTGAAATAAAAAAAAGAGAGGAATTTTAGCTTTTTCATATAGACTTCAATTTGAGCCTGTTGACTAGTTACCCAAAAAACATATTAATTTGTAGCTCCGGTATATACTAAGAAAATGTTTTTATAATTTTTAAATACTTAAGGAACGTCTAATTAATAAATATAATAGGAATTCGGATGCATTTATGTTTAAGAACATTTGTGAATTTTAATTTGTTCTAAGTCAGAAATTCTGTTGGAGAGAAAATAGAAATGAGAGACGAGGTAACGGTTTCATTTATGAATAAAAATATTTAACGAAATGATTATTTACAAAACTATAGAGCAAAAATTTTAAACCATTAAGTCCATTCGTAAAANTAATAGGAATTCGGATGCATTTATGTTTAAGAACATTTGTGAATTTTAATTTGTTCTAAGTCAGAAATTCTGTTGGAGAGAAAATAGAAATGAGAGACGAGGTAACGGTTTCATTTATGAATAAAAATATTTAACGAAATGATTATTTACAAAACTATAGAGCAAAAATTTTAAACCATTAAGTCCATTCGCAAAAATATAAGAAAAATTATTTTTTTCATAACTTTATAATAGATTGTTTAAAATAAAATAATTGATAGTAGTTTTTCATCTAGTGATCACTGTAATGTTGTTGCATAAGAATTTAAACAAGACATTATCAATAAAATCAGATTTAGTTAAAAGAATATTGCTTTGAACACAAATGATAGGGATTAACATAAAATACAAAAATTCTAATAAAAGGGAAGATAAATGGGTTAATATGAAACCAATGTTGTCCTTTTATAATGTTTGTAGAATGTGAAAATTTTAACTTTTAATAAACTTAAAGTGAACTGCAAAAAGGTAATGAGTCTAAAATTTTTGAAATCAAATTTTAAGATTAATCACCGTCATATTTGGCATGATAGCCCAGGTCGAGTCAAGGTTGAAGATTTAACTAAGATAACTTATTCTTTGGCCTGGACAGTTAATTTTTTTACCCCAATCACTCTAAAACAGAACTGAGCCATCGTTGTTTAGGCCTTCTTCTTTTATGATTGATGAAGGGGCTTTAACACAAAAATATTCTTTACTAGATTTTTTTCATCGATGGCAATATGAACAACCCGATTCATTTTTTTTAATTTTTATACTTTTGATTGTGATGGGCTCTTTAAAAGTTCTATAAATTTCTGAGTTAAAACATCTAAGACCATTTTCTTTGACCATGGATGCTTTTTGAGAAAATTTCTTTCAATAACTGCAATTTTGTGTCCTCCATTTCTAGTTAGAGGCTAGATTTCTGCACCATGCTGTGGAATCGGTTTAATGAAAGTTTATGATTAATAATATAATAAAAAAACATGTCTTGGAAATATTAGGATTGTGCCGCAGGGTTGAAAAACATGCTAATCACAGAAAAGTCATGTACTGGTTTTTTACTGATAATTCTTGACAAGTTTAAAGTTTCTGTACAGAAAGCTTATATTTTTATGATCTTGATCATTTGGAAATAGAGGATATTAAAAAAAAATATGCGTCTCTGAGGAAAAAAATAATTTTGGAGTAACATCGTCTCATGACAACTTGCATCATCAATGTTTCATGAATTAAAATATTAGTTAATTTTTTCGGTGATCTGCTATTATTGCGCATATTCTCATCGTATATAGAACAGATTATAAAATGTTTTATACTCATTGTATTAGGGACAATAAAATTCTATTCGATTTGTTTCATTAAAAATGTCAATTTTTAGTTATTTTTTTAAATAAATTATTTAGTAAAATAATATGTATTCGTTTAAATAAGCTTTATGCAAGTCATATGAAATAAAAGACGAAAAATAGTGGTCATATCGCATAACATTAGGACAGATCAACATCCATCGCCATTACAATAAATCTCAACACAAATGTTTTTTTTTTTGCCTTCTCCGGTTTCTCCAATAAATCTATGACTAAATTTTAAAAAAAATTATTTAGGAGAGGTTAAATAATTGCGTAATGTAAATAATCATGAAGGGCATTGGATTCATTCAACCAATGTGTGTATATAACGATGACAAACGAGATGCGTACAAAAGTTATTTTGTCAAACTAGTAAATGCATTTTAAATCTAATTGGTCGGTCAATTTACATTATATTTCATCAGGTTGATTATAACGTGTGCTTGTGTCATGGGAACTATAATCTCAAGTTTTTTTAAATTCTTTATGGGAAAACTGAATCATAATATATATTGTTAAGAATTGCCACGAGGCTGCGCTCACATCATAAAAAACATTAATATGCAGTTGCCATTCAACTCTAGCATCTTCCTGTCACTCAATGTGATCTTGTCAATTTTATGTTATTAAGTTTGTAAATAAATGTTTATGTTTGCAACAGTCCGCTAATGAATAGATCAATATATCACGAACACTAAACATATATATTAAAAAAAATCAAAATGTTTTGTCATTTTCTTATATTTTTGAATATATTTTATACACGATAACCATTTTAAATACTCAATAAACATTTGCAGGAATTTCATCTGCTTGTTTCGCGCATTCCAGCTTTTTAAGCTTAATGTTTTACATTTCATGCATTTTGTTTTAATAATCATTTTTCTTGAAGCTCAGTGTTTCCTAATTTAACGCTCGGTGTCTTTTACTTTTAACCGTTTATTATTATTTTTACATTTAAGGACTCTGAAAGTGTTTGCATAGTATTGCTTTACTGCCAGTGCACGTTGCATACCATTATTAAACAAACTATGAGTTAAATAACTTTAAAAAAAAAATCAGAAAATATTTTCTTCTGCTGCATTGCATAATTTTCAGATAAAAATTATGAAATTACCCAATTTTTTAATCATTGAAAGGATGCCGTAAAAATTGAATTCTACTACAAAGTTATTATGTAAATAAATTATAAAAAAAATGAATGAAACAAAATAAGCAAGTTTGATTCTTGAACTTGCCTTTCGACTGAGAGAAAAATGTTTTGGCAAAAGTGCATTACTGTATGGTAATGTCATTTCTTGCAAAATAAACCATAATTCTGGTCAATAAAATCACAATATACTTTATTTAAACCATTCATTTGGTAATTTATCCGTTCCTATAGTATTAGTTTACCGGAAATTCTAATTTTCAAAATTCTAGTTGTTATTACAACACATTTAGTAAACAATAAACAACTGAAAAGTAAATTTAAATGAAGAAATAGTTTTCATGCCATTTTTATGGTATCATGATTAAATTACCAAATTTTACCTCATTTACCAAATTTTATCGCAGATTGCAAAGTTATATTTTATTATTAACGTCACTAAAATCAGTACCATAGCGCAGTAGTAAAAACTAGCGAGCTTTTTGGTATTTCCATAGAGCAAAAAACACTAAATTTTGCTATATTCTGGTAAATTTGATCGTACTTTTTTTCTCAGTGTACCATTTAATAATCATAAGTTCGTAAACGATAAAAGAATAATTGAATATCGGGAAAAATAATAGTTCTTTAATTTTTAATATTATCAAACTAAAAATGAAGTTACTATTTTTTTGTTTTTTAGATTTGCTTGTATTGTAATTAAATTTAAAAAAACAATAAAACAATTTCGCTTTATTAAAATTATTTAAAAATGAAAGTACTCTTTGTTTCTTATTTTATTTAAAAGAGCAATATATTCCGGTGTCAATATCTCTCACTTTTAAAATGGAGACCATGTTCACCTTTGGTTTTTATCATAATTTTGATCAATAAACTTCAGTTGACAACGGTAACAATAACCAAATATTTGTCGATATATAACAACAAATTCAATATCGCTGTGTTTATGTATTTCTCAGAATCCAAGAAAAATTCAAATACGTCAATAAGAAGTTATTTTTGAAATGATAGCATGGAATCCCGATCTGCTGCTAAAATTTTATAAACTAATAAAGTCTATAATATTCCTGAAATATTTCACAACATGGAATAATATATGTATATATTTATATATCATTTATTAAAAATAAAATTCGTGTTAATATGTTATAATTTCCACAATATACTAAATTATTGTAATAATAATGATCATCTATTTGGTATGTTTTATGACTCCTCTATGTTTTATTATTTTTATGTTTTATTCTTTTATGACTCATCAACGGTTTTTGATTAAAAAAAATTAACAAATCGTTACTCTAAAATTTAAGGAAATAGAATAATAAATGCGTTCTAAAAAGTTGTTTATGCATAAGAAAGCAAACAATCATTATTTAAAAATTTAAAGAAATGGATAATTTTGTTAGGTTATACAAATTAACATCGAGTTATTTCTATTAAAAAATTATAACTAGCAAATAATTCGCTTTAAGTGTTCATCTGAAATATTAGAAAAAAAATTTTGATTTCATATATCTATTGATTTGGATTAAATATTTTATTTGTTTTGTACATAAATGTATTTAATGCATTTATGACTATGGAGAAATTTTGGTACAATATTTTGTTAAGATTATCTATTTGTAAATGACAAAATAAATATGAAAATTAATAAAAAGATCTGCCCTGGAAACTTCTTCTAAATTTTAAAACGGCCTCGGAAAATAGGGACGCGTTGAAAAATGTTCTTTTTTTTTTCTCAAACTATAAGTAGTTACACGTTCGTGTTTGATAAAATATTTGTTGATTGCAACTAAATTAATAAATATACAACTGAACTAATTTATTCTATTTTTCTCTAAACGTCAAAAGCTACTTTTGAATCCGACAAAAAGGAAAAAGGTTTCATTATAAACCGAACGCTGGATACATCGTGCAATGAATAAAATCTAGAAAAGAATAACAAAGTACACTCTCAATTAACTGGAATGAGGTCAAATCTGAATGAGCAAATATCCTTGATAATTAAATTTATGCGCAGTTTGATGAAATATTAAAAAAAAGTATTGAAAATTCTAAATTATCATGCAGAAGCCATTAATAATTTAGTTAATACAAAAGGAAGAGAATGAAAATAAGTTCCAATGCAATGTGTAAAAAATTTTGGCAACTCTTAGTTAAGTACGTAACCATTGTTTCATCAAAACTTTAAATTTTCATACGTCGAGGTTTTTATTGTCTTTGCTTATTCCGATTAATGCGACTGCGGGTACTACCTGGTTTTACTCCCCACCTCTTGATGAGGGTCTATGCTCGACCCACGAAAGCTGCCGTGCAGCAAAAGAAGAACAAAGATTTCACAGACCCAAGGAAAAATTCATTATAGGCTCCTTCGTCAATGCACAAAAAGCCTTATTTTAGTATTTTGTAGAATTTTTGAAGGTCCTTTATGCAAAATTGCGGTTTTCAAATAGAAGCCAAAAAAAAAAAAAAAAAAANTTTTTTTTTTAAAAAAAAAAAAAAAAAAAAAAAAAAAAAACTAATTAATAAACTCTATTTTTTTTGTAAGTCCCAGCAGCAATCCCGGACATTTGCGTCCTTTTCTCTCCCCCACCCTTGATTTTGGCTATGACTACATTACAATTAAATTACATGCATAATTTTTTGAACTGTCATTTAAGATAGGAATGTCTGCTACTTTTTCACTGAAATTCTAGTATTTCTAATTTTTTCATAGATTTAATATGCGTACCCGCAGTAGGGTAAGATCGAGTAATTTGACTTTTTCCGGAAAAAAAATCATTTAGGGGAGTGTCGGGTACCCCCGCCCACTGTCAATTTCATATGTATAGAATATTTTTTCAAGTCAATGGGCCATCGGACATTAATTGTTATATTAAAAAAAGATTATTTTCAAAGTTTCAAGTATTTATGAAGCCGGTAACATGGTAAACAATAGTTTTCAAAATATGTTGAATAGAGTAGTCATGAAATTAAGAAAAGTCGGTTGAATTTTGTGATAAAAATGATAAATGAGGTTTATCTATTGTCGATACATTGGTCATTCTCATTTACACCTGAAAAAATAGCCAAAAAACCCAATTTTTGTAACTGGGCGGGGCTACCCGACACATCTTGAAAGGAGCTAAAAAACATGTTTTTTTAAATTTCTATTTTTTTAAGTTAAACTATTCTTTTTTTGGTTTATTCTTTTTGCATTATTTAATTAGATGATAAAACAATAGAAACATGCAAAAATATTGATTATTACTCAATATTATACAGAAATATAAACAATACTCCTGAAGAGGACGGGGCTACCCGACTCTCCCCTATATCAAAATTCACTTTTTTCTAGGATTTTTCAGGAATGATATATTCAGCACAGCTAAATAATGAATATCTTGATTTTTTTCTCCTTCAGTTCCTTTTGGTCCCCCTTGTCAAAAATAAAGTCCAATCTGCTCAAAATTAAAGTCAAAATGCATATTTTGGCCTTTTCCAGTGTGAGATAAAAATAATTGTTCTGTATTTCAAAAACTTAAAAGAAAAATCAACTCAGTCATATTACATCATAAGTTTATCCAATAATACAGTTCTTAAAAAATTTTTTTATGAAAAAAATTCTAATAGTCAAATCGCTAAATATTCCATCATAAAATTCATAAGCTCTTATCTCAATTCTTTAGCTATTCAGACATCATTTGCATTTGCACGTGTAAAAGTTTATACTTCTACGTATTCTAATATTTTTTTTTCAGCATTGGAAAGTGTCACGCAATAGATAAATGTGCACTTGCTAGGAGAAATGCATTTAAAATGTCAATTTTAGTTACGTAAGTTTTAGCTTTTGCGATATTTTGTTAAACCGTAGAGTATTTCCATATCTTAAACAAAAAAAAAAAAAAAAAAAAGAAAGCTTTTGATAATCTAATATTATGAATTAGATTAGATTAATGATTTCTTTATTTCAATAAAATTATCGTTCAAATATTGCTTTCTTTTGAGGTAGAAGAACACTGAGAAATTCTATGAATATTCTACTATTTAATAATGGGTAGTTTAAATTTTTGAATGAATTTTATGTATGAATAATTGCGTGAATTTAAAAACACAGTTTTTTTAAAGATATTTTTAGCTAAGAATTATGCTATTTTATGAAATAAATTATTTTTTATTTTATTTTATTAACTAAAATATGATTTATTTCTCAACGATAAGTATTAAACCTTGCTTGGATTGAGCGGAAAATAAATAATTTGGATAGCACAAATTTATAAAGGCCTGAAACTTTTTAACAATTTATTGACAATATACTCTGATAGAAATTGAAATTTTGAAGCTGCAATATCGATGAAAGCAAATTTGTTGAAATTGATATGATGCAAATTTGAATCGTATTTCTTCAACTTGATTGCTCGTTGTTTTGATTCACACTGAAAAGAAACTTGGTTCAAGTTAACGTCTAATTAAAGTTGCTGCTAATTTGCACCGTATTATGTATTGATTGTATGTTTCAACTATAAGCCGATTTTTCGAGGTTTTCCATAGAATTTCTTAAAAAGGAGCCATTATTTACTTACGTACACTGTTAGAATTTTCATTTTGAAATTACGGTAAAATAATCGGCAGCAGTCTATCCATCCGATTAATTATAAAGTTTATGGTTAGGAACTTTTCTTTAACTTCACGGTTTTTGAAACCGCTTATAACTGGTGTGGTTAAAAAAACCGTGAATACAAAACTGTACTGTTTTCTAACCATTTACAACTAGCCTAGTTTCTAAACCGTAAACATAAAATTTAAACCCTCTTTGGAGCTCTGTGGTTGCTGCGCCATTTATGCATGATTGATAGTTTCGTATTTTAATAGCCCAGGGTCACCAATTGCAGAGTGCAGGATACTAGAAACTCTTCATATATTGAAGGAATGTTAGAAATATTTTTGTATCAAACGCTGGGATTCGGTCATGAGATTGACCTATTAGCCTTCTCAGCTACAGTATGTACCCAGCCGCACGGAAGAAAAAGTCTTCAAAGGTCGATCTAGTTGCTGCGGATAGAATTCTGGTTGTTAAACCATATTAGATTAAAACAATCAATAAATGTTTTTTTCTAACACTTAACAGTTTGAATATCATCTTTTTTTACGCATATTTGACTGTTTTGGTTGAATATGGTAAAATAACAATTAAATAAATTGCTATTTAATCATTTTTGCCCGGAATTTTGTAACAGCGAAAAGAAACATCAGATGCATTTATGTTGCATTAATTACGTTATTGGAGTCAAAGATGATGCTATATTTAACAATGGGTTCATAAAGGTTAATGTAACTCTATAGTAGCGATTAAGAATACTGGTATGATCTTCTGCTACCCGTAAGACAACTACAAAGCATTTTCCTTTCAGTAAGTTTCAATAAGTAATAAGCTTCAATAACTATGAACTATATTATTAGTTATTTTCTATGAGTATATTTCAAAATTATAACATTGATACAAAAAAATGCACTTTCGTTTCTTAAAAATATATTTATAAAATTTTTTGTTAGTTCATAATACGATTTAGAAAATTACGCTTTAGCTAAATAGAAGATAAAAAGCTTAATTATGATTTATTTCATGCACACGCGTTTGGGAAATGTAGCTACAAATGGCAAGAAAATTTTTTTGATCTCGGAAAAGAATAAAAAAATGAATAAAATTTATATTTTAAAATCTACAATATTTTTTATAAATTTATTTATTTACTGAAATTTAATTTTAAAATTGGGCTCCATAAATTTTTTTTTCTTAATACGTATTTCTAGTATTAAGTTTCCTTTGATCGACAGTCTAAACTGGCAAAATGCATTTTTAAAGCAGAATGATTCGATACATTTGACAGACCAGATAATGTGTATAAATAGATAACGATTATTAACCCTTAATTCGGTATATATTAAAATTAGTGATATCTGAACAGTTTTTAATTAAAATAACAGGAATCATAATTAATTTGAGGGAGTTCTGAAAATTTTATTTTCGTAAAATATATTTTTTCTGGAATTAATTCCTGAGATTTAGACTTTAATTAATCAAAACTTTCTTAAAAACTATTGCAGGACATATTTTCTCTTTCAAAAAGTATTAGAATTTAAATTACCGTTAAGAATGACCCACCTTCTCCTTTCACTTTTATTCTGCAATAATTCAATAAAAAATTCTGCTTATGACTTTAAATAAATTTATTGTTTTTTGCTGTATAATTTATGTAATTCTTCAGTATTAAGAATAATCAGAATTAATTCTTAAATCTAATATCACTAAAATATTCACAACAAAAATAAGAAAAGAAAAAACAAAATTTTATTTAGAGCATATGTATTTTTTGAGTTTCTAGAGTTAACGAATAATTATTTAAACAAGCAATTGTGATTTTAATTGCTATGTCTAGAATGTCTTATTAATCATCGAAGTTACATCGATTCCATGATAAATGATGTGTAAAACAAATTTGTAACAAAAAGAAAACCAAATAAACGAATGCAATACTTAAATTCTAAGATATTTACTTTGATAGTTTTGACATTATGATTAATGAAGTAAATTCATCAGAAAATCAATTTTATCGGCATTTGTATTGCATTACATGATCATTGATAGCATTTAGCTACAAAAGTAGCTATTTATACCGGGACTTTGATAAAGAATAAACATATTTTGAAATACCGTTTCGTGACAAGTTTCACGACCTGAAAAGTTTAAAATTATTCCTTAACCTTACGCGGAGAAAAACAATTCTGGTAAAATTACTGTACCGTATGGTAATGACATTTCTGATTAAAAAAGAATATAATTCTGTTGAATAAAACAAAAATATATGGTATTTAAACCATTCATTTGCTAATTTTCCGTTTATATTATAACAGTTAACCAGAAATTCTCCATTTCAAAATTATAGTTCTTATTGCGCCACATTTAGTAAAAAATACAAAATTGAAAAGTAAATTTAACCGATAAAATGAATTTTATGCCGTGTTCTAGGGTATCATGAGGAAATTACCAAAATTTTACTGCGTTTACCAAATTTTATCACATAATTTAAAACTATATTTTGTTGGTAATTGTACCGAATTCATTACTATAACACTTTGTTTAAAATTACCAAGTTTTTTTGTGTTCCCATAGAGTTGGAAACACGTTAAATTTTACCATATTCTGGTAGTTCTAATCATGCTTTTTTTCTCAGTGTAACACAATAATTAAAACATGTCCCTTTATTGTACTTCAATGTATTATCCATTCACAATTTAAAACATAAGTATTATTTTTATCTTTGTATTTATCATAAAAAACAACTAAAAGAGAACGACTTCGCCAAGTAATAGTTTGTAAAGAAATTATGCATAATGTAGAAAATATTTACGCATCATTGAAAAATTTATAAATTATGAAGACTTAATTAATCAATGCAGAATTAATAAAAGAAAGGTGTGTTATAAGATAAAAGATAAGATTAAAAAAAAGTTATTTAAGTGAAGTATATGCATTTTTATTGTTTTCTCATATTCTTTTCCTTTTGAAATGTCAACGAAGAAAACTTTCATGAACGTTCATTAAAAGTAAGCTACATTACAAAATTTAAAAATTCTCTCTTAATTTAATATTTCTTAAAATTAATCATTTTCTGCTAACATCTCTAGAAATTTTCTCCGAGTATTTTATTATCGTCACAAAGATAATACTAAATTATTTTTTTTTATAAAGTAGTAAAGTGTTTTAAGTTTGTCTTTAAAAAATTTTGTGAATTTAAATTGTAAAAAGTAATCGGCGTGAGTTTTTCGCCGAAGAAGAAAGATTAATATTATTCGACCATTAAGGATATTATAACAAAGAAATTTAACAGTTAAATATTTTTAATTTACATAAAAATTCTGTAAGCTTGTTTGCAATCGATGTTATTAATTAAAGTTGTGGAAGTTGCATGTTTAAAGCGAAATTCATATAATTTTCTATAATACAGGAGTTTTTCAGAATAACAGTGCAATGGCATTAGACGAAGACAGGATAAATACTAAATTGTTTCAATCTATTTGCTAGGTCTAATTTGTAAGGGTTTTATATTTATTTATATGTATTTTGTAACCGAATTATCAACTACAATACTGCCCAAATTATTATTATTGTTTGCTTTTCTCCTCCAAAACTCTAGTTCGAAATGATATTTGCTTTGATATAATACAATTGAAAAACTTAATTTTTTTTTCAAGTTTTCTTTATATGTTTAGAAAATAAGTGGAGAATGGAAAATAAGGGAAAGTGTGTAAGGAAATAATAATAGGTATTAAAAAGTGTGTATGTATAAAAAACTATTAAGATTGAAAGAATGAAATTTACAAAGAATAATTAAGTTTTATATGCTGCGCAAAAAATATATAGAGCAAGTATATAGACCCCATAATACAAGGTAATAATGCTAAAAAAAAATAAAAAAATTATTTAAAAGGATTTTTATTAAAAAAATGAAAAGAAATAGCAAAAATTATAAAAAAAATAAATATTTAAAATTGACAACGAAAAAATAAACTCTAAACTTTTTCTTGATAAAAAAAAATCCTTTAATTTTTCCTTTATATATATATATATAAATGATAGNATATACTTATATATATATATATATATTTGGAATTGTGCATTCTGGACAATATGTTTTATGTAGGAAGAAAAGAATCACGAATAAAAATTGTATGTTAAAACTAGTGAATATTTCGTTAAGTAACAGAGACTATTTGGATTGAGCTGCTTCTTCCGAACTTCAGTCCTTGAATCAAATTGTGATGTAAGCTTTATTGCTTCCGGGCATGTTACATTTGTGAGTATTCTCAATAAACTGCATGGCGCAATCACTAGTTTTAGTCCATTTTTATATTAAATACTTAATGTAAAGATATGAAAATGCATTCAGTAATTTAAAAAGATTTTAGACGATATTTATTTGGGTACTTTTTTTTCCTTGTAAAAAAAGTAGTAGGATTTTATCCGAAATATGAGTAAATTTATTTTGTTTGATTTTCTTGTTCTTTTAATTTAGACTTGAATTTAAGTTAAAAATAAAACTTAAAGAATCACAGTATTTGATTTGTTTAATGATTTCTATAGTTCTTTAACATTTTCAGATTTATTATATTTAAATAACTGTAATGTTACGCCACATTTAGGTTTTGTTTTTCATTCAATAACTGACATCTTTAAGAAAGATTTTATTTTGACTTAAAAAAGCAATTGAAATTGTTTGTTTTATGATGAAATACAATTTTTTCATTATTAATGATTGTTTCGTCTTATAATATCGATAGTACAATACATATTTTCATCAATCTGGCCAGTTATTTTTAATTGGAAAAACCGTGGAAAAATACCTCCCCACGAAAAAAACAGCTTAACCAAATAAGAACATTAGTGGACCAAAGGGAATATTTTTTTTCTTCTAAAAGTGATGTCAAATAATAAAAGAGTTGTTTATAAACTCCTTTTAATTGTAATTTGGTATAAATAATAGGATTAATTTTAAAAATAATAAACGCACCGTTTTAAAATAAGCAAAAATTATAAAACAACAAAATATGGAGCGAATTTGATGAATTTCTTAAGAACTTGTAATAACTGCAATTTTAGAATATTTTTGTAAATGAAAAGAGTAAAATCCAATGTTATATTTATATAGGGAACTCTTAAAGTAACATAATCAAATATTATTGATTCTACTTAAAAAAAACTACTTTCTAAAGATATACACAACTAAAAAACACATATTGAATTTACAATAACGAACAGCTTAGTAACACTGTAATCAAGTATTGTTAAGTATGAATACTTAAACTAATTTTAAAATATTATGATTTAAAGATCTTTAAAATTCTGTATTAAATTTAAAAAAAGTGATATAATTTTTTTTAAAAAGTTGATGCGATAAACTTTTAACTTTCAGGTACTATATTAAATTTAATTTGGTTAAATTAAGCTACTCTTGTAATACTTCTAAGCATTTGTATCGGTCGTTTTTAGTTTCTTCCACTTTCTAATGTTAGGATTATTTTTCCAAGTTTCATCCGGTTTTTTTCAATGTCTTAAAAGCACAAAATGCCAATGTTTTTTTTTCTGATTTTAATGTTTTTCTTGAAATGTAATTTTCTTTATAACGTTTTTTTTTCGCAAAACAGTATATCTAAAGCAATTTGGAGATCCCTGAATGTAATTTAAAATGTTTTGATCAATAATGAGCTAAGTTTATTTAACACTTTCATGTACTTTAATAGTACTTATTTTAATTTTGATATTTAATAATTATTTTTTGGAAATTGTATTTTTTTGGAAATCGCAAAAAGTTTGCTATTCTTTATCAATAAAAGATCTTTCTTTATCAATAAAGTGTTTAAACATTTTATTTTTTTAAACATTTCATTGACTAAATAGTCAATGAAATGTTTAAAAAGAATTTCCTTTTATCTTTTTCATTCATTTTTTCATCATTTTGCCCTTATTTTATCATCTTTCTGTATAACGTTAAAAAATCTCGAGAATTATTTTTTACTATTTTAAACTAAATATATGTTATTCTATAAAAAAAAAATCAAGTATTGTTTACTCGGGGAAAAAAAACCGTACACATTGGTTCTCTCTAGTTTCATATCATGAAAATAAGTAGCGAAAATGAAATAAAAGTTTTTATTTGTTAAAAAGTATATAAATAATACATCCGTTTTTTATATAATTATAAAAAAAAATAATACTATTAATAATACAGTTACTATATAGCTATTTTTGGTATATAAAGTTATGGTAGCCTGTGAAAAAATTGATACCTAGACGGATTACTTGCGTCACTTTTTAGAAATGATACTGTTCTTAAAGATGAAAATTTTATTTTATAACCGTCGTTGAACACCTACGACTACTAATGTTCAACTCCGTAGAATTTTGAACTCAATCTAGAAGATAAAGGAACTCTTGGATCGAGTATTGGGAGAAATTTGCCTTCGTGGAGGACTTTTTGATGGAACCACCGAGAGTCAAGGCCTCTCAGTAGATTTGTGACGTCATCCTCTGAAGTGCTAGCGAACCATAAAATAACGTGGTATTTATATTTGTATTAAGAGAAAACTATAATAAATAATTCAAACTTTTGAACAACGTAAAATATTTTTACTTTAGCTAATTTAATAGCACTTATATATTTTAAGTGGTGATTTTTTAGTTTTTTATTAGACTAAATTAATGTTATTTATCGCATTATAACTCAATAAAATGAACAAGCAGGACTGTTTGATGCTTTTCATGAAGCAATATTATGTGCATTTTATGATAGAAAGATATTTAATAAGAATTTTTTTCTTTTAATTTGCAATCCTGATTCATCATAACTATTTTTAATATCAAAAGAATAAACCTTATTTAACTGTATAATTTATTATTTTCTAATATGTAATCAAATGTTAGATTTAATCATATATTTGAAAATAAGAAATGATATATTCTAATAAGTAAACAAACACGAGATAAATAAAAATATGTTACATCATGGCAGAAAAGAGACAAAGAAATTATAATTTTATTGATACATGAAACTTTTATTTTAAAATACATTCTAAACAATTCTTTCAGAATCCAATGATATACATTTAATTCCAAGCAGAAATAATATAAACATAAATACTGCAATTATTTACAAATAAACGACGCATATAATATTCAAATAGCACAAAATAATTTGGCTAAGTAATAATTATAAAGTAATAATAATAAAGAAATAATAATAAATAAATTATAAGTAATTTAGCGAAGTATTTCGTTCATTAAGATAGTAAAACTTTAAAATAGTATAAAGGTATATTATTTTCAAAAATAAATATACCCTTTTTTTATTATAAAGAAGTAAAGTATTTTCAAATCTTAAGTTTTTCCAACATATAACAAATTTATTGATGACAATCTTTCTTATAAGATTTGTTAAAAAAATATTCCAAAATAGAGATTCCTTTAGAAATTTTTCAGTATAATATAGTATTATTGGTATAATAATTTGAGCAGAAATTGTTTAATAATTAAAAAAATTTACTCACTGAAAAAGGAAAGAAAATATTGAATATTTTTTATGAACTGCATTTGAAATTGTCTACAAGTTTTTGTTAAATCGTAATTTTTAAAAAAAATTTAAGATAAAAAAAATATAAAAGCATTTATTAAAATAATTTTTCCTGTTACTCAATAAGATACATCTCATTAATTAATATATTTTATATAAGATACATTTCATTAATTAATATATTTTATATAAGATACATTTCAATGAATATGTATGCAGATGTATAAACTTATATATTGTTTTTAAGCATTTTATACATATACTCTTTCAGATTTATAAAATAAACATAAAAAGGGGAATAAAATGAGAATAACACATTTAATCTGGAGCAAACTCAAAATTTATTTATCCTTAACGTTTATAAAACGCACGATTTTATGAAGTATATTAGGCTGATTCTAAAAAAAATTATTACTTAAACAGAACTTTGATTCAGATAACGTGTAAATACCAAAAAAGCTTTAAAAATTACTGCCTTTTTGTCAAAAAATGCACAAAAATGTATAAAATTGTAGACAGAAAGATAAATATTTTTCAGAGTGCGATTTGAAAATTTTATTCAAGCAATACATTTTTTTTCAACACTTTTCACAATCTTTGGTTAATGTGACGCATTAAAATTAAGTTACAATATTTAATAACAAATTATAAAATAGTAAAAAATTATTTAAGGCATCAGCATAAGATAACACAAAAACAATTTATCTGTATTCGAAAGATTCATACCATAGGAAGCATGAACAACAGTTTCATTAATATTCTTTTAAATAATAACGTACAATAATTAAAATGGCTAACAATGAATTAAATTCCTTTTTTATTAATATAATTTAATGTATCGGATGTTTTTTGCTTTCAAGTATAAATATTTATGAAATTTTACCCATATGACCGTAAGCTATCGTTAAGAAAAAATAAGCTTCAAATGCCAATCAACATAGTTATTAATATTTCGTTCTTTTAAGAATGCTTTTTTAGTTTTTTTAAATAATAAAAATGTTAACCCTTTAATGACATCTGATATTTGATTATATATGCATTTAAACTCAACAAATTATGTTTTAATTTGTTTTATTTCACGTCTAAGTGTTTTGCAAAAGTACGAATGTTTTGCTTGTTCGCTTACAAAAAACAATACCTGAAAGAATGTAATTCTCAAATACAACTTATTTCATTATCCAATTGAAAAGCTTTTTATTAAGTTTGCAAAAACGAATATTAAAACATTAAAGATACGAATATTAAAGAAACGAATACTAAAACATAAACACTTACAGTTATTTGATAACTGTCTCGTTTGATGGAATTTATCCTTTTTTTTTTAATTTCCTTAAAGCCNTTTTCCTTTTCATTTCCTCCCTTTTCGGAAACCCAAATACTGATACTTTAGACCCATTTTTGTAGTTCCCTTTACACCTTAGAACTACACATGCATATCGCATTGTTAAAAGCTCTAAAATAAT
>NC_092214.1:83933709-83959591 GCF_043381705.1 Parasteatoda tepidariorum
ATATATTAGTGGGGACTAATATATATATATATATTAGTGATGGGCAATAACAGGTTCCAGCTGTTACCATACAAAATAATACCTGTTCCAAATATCTGTTCCAAAATAACAGGTCTAAGGAAAAAAATTTCAACTTTTTTACATTTGAAAGATAATTTAATTGTTGTTGCTGTATTGAATTGACGTTGCACTAGAGCTGCACAATGGGCTATTGGCGACGGTCTGAGAAACATCCCTAAAAATGATCCGAAGACAAGCCATTACAATTTTAATTCTCTGCAGAGGGGATGGCACCCCTGCTTCGGTAGCCCAACGACCTGCACGCGAAGTCGAGCGCTTTACAGTAGAACAGTTTAATGAAGACCAGTGCCGCACACCCTCGGTTCCTACGCACACTGATCCAAGTGGTCACCCACCCGCACACTGACCTCAGCCAGAAATATAGTTTAGATTGGGAAGTATTTTTGTAGCAGATACATATTTTTCTATTAATTTGACAAAATTAGATAATACATATTTTTCTTTCTAAGAGTAAGAAAATATCGCGAAGTTTTTTCGAGTTATTTTTTAAACAAAAAGAAAGAAGTTACGCATTAATTTCTCTTTTATTCTCTATTGTTTAGGCTCGGTGAAAAAATTATATTTCGTCCTTTTTTATGTATATATATATATTTTTCTTTTTGTGATTATACTTTAAATCAGGTAGTTTAAATTGGTTAAAAACACTTGAAAAGCATTTTCGTTAGTGTAATCAAATATAATGAATAATAGTAGATACAATAATTTTTGTTACAAAATATAGTTCTTTTTAATGCATTTTTAGGAGAAATGAGTGAAGCAGAAAAAATTCTTTTACATAATTTGCCTCTTTTTAACAAGCATAAAATAATTTAGAAACAGGTTTATTACTTGTTTCTAAATAAAAAGGATATAGGAGTTCCCTATTACATTCTGTTTGACGATATAACCAGAATCTTTTCATTTCTACGAGAGGAAAAAAAATGGAACTTCATTAATAATAATAAATTAGAAATTTAAAAAAAAATTAATCTCTGAATTTAAAATACAACATAGTGTATTATTATTTTTAAATAAAAACAATTTAGGAAAAGCACGTTATATTCTGTATATGTGACAAAATAACCAGCATTTTTTCATTTTATATAAAGAAAAGAAATAGGGCTTAGTTGTCTTCTAGAATTTTAAGTTGACAAAAATGAAATTAAATATAACCTAATGCCTAAAAATAATCTAACTGCATGTATTGCAACCTCGTCGCAACTTTTTAAATAGTTCGAATAACATCATTTGATAGTTTTAGGCTAAAAAAGTATTTATACTAAAATGTAATTGATTGAGCTTTACCAATTTGCACCAGATAAAACATTTAGCAAATTAAATATAAATAGAGCATAATCCCAGACTTTTAAACATTTTTTTAAAGTAAATATTCAAAATAAACATCAGTATACGAATTTAGCATAATTTTTTAAGAAACAAGTCTTTTTAACAATTCTTAACTTTTCTTGGATTATTTAAATAATATTTTTCTTTCAAAACAATCAGCACAGTAATATCAAATTATCACATACTATGTAATGGTAATTTTAATGTCAAAAGAAAATTCAAAACAAGAAAAAAAAAGAAATTCGCCAAATTAACTGTAATAGATTTTTTCCTTTCCTGCAGAATATTATCATTTAAAAATATATTAATTATTTTCTTCAAAAATTCAAAGTAAATAAATCTTTTAAGCAACAAAATATTAGGCAATGCCAGAGAGACATCTATTTCTATGCGAGTGGACGAAATTAACCGCAATTTCAAATCACTCATCACATAGAACATTGATTGAATTATTACAACAAATAACTACGAGGGAAATAAAGGACACGCCTTCATGTAAAGATATTGAGAGAGTCAATTCTTAACCTCGAAGGTCACGGTCGATCTCGACCTCGAAAAGGAAGCCGCCGATAGTAGCGAAAGCTAGGGAGGTGGTCCGAAAGTCAGGGGACCAATGGCGTAAAGAGTTGCCTGGATTCTCAAAGTAAACTACTTGATTAGATGTCCCCTAAAAGACGATTGTAAATAATGCTGTAAATACAGTAGGCGAAAAAAAGAGATAATAAAAAATTGGAGCATTTTTATGTAAATGTAGGCCGTAGTTACTCTATAGTGAGCAAATCACTATTTCAAACAAAATATTCTGAATTTTTCATTAAATATATAAAATATATAAATTTAATGACCCCTGAAACTAAATAACTAAGCTTTATTATTAAATCACATACATAAAATATTTTGCTTAAAAAATAATTACATATTATTCTATTATCCTTCATCTTCTCAGTACTATTGTACTATCCTTCATGCTTCGTCATAAGTTCAGCATTTTAAAGAAAAGATGTAAAAAAGGATAAAGATTGTGAGAAAAAATATAGTGTTTGATAATATAGCTTGCCTACAAAGAAAATAAAGTGTTTAAATATAGCTTGAATTCGCATATTAAATATAGTTTTAACAATTTTAGCACATCCTTCTTATAAGGGAATAATAAGTTAAAATATTTATTGCCTTAAAAAAAGAAGGAAAAAAAAAAGGTGAAAGAGAGAGTAAACCTAAGGAGAGAAGAAATGAGATAATAAGACTCGTATTTTGTAGGAAATTTTTTTCTATTTTACATGTAGGAAATATGTATCAATATCAAAAAATTAGGAAACATATTTAAATGCTTCTACTTTTTGCATCACAGAAAAAAAATTAAAACAAGGAAAATGCAATTGTAAGCAACCGGCGGCCCTCCCCCCCATATACCCGAGCATCAAAAGGGCAGGGGGACAGATCACCGCTTACCCGACATTCCTACAAATAAAATAGTAGGCAAAGCTATCACAAAATTCTTGCCTATTCTTGAATACAAATTTGTTCAAAAATACTAACCTGCTTCACCTGTTCCAAAATACTTGCCTGTGACAAAATACCATCTGTTTCAAAATACTAGCCTGTGACAAAACACCATCTGTTCCAAAATACTAGGCTGTGACAAAATACTGACTGTTCCAAAATACTAGCCTGTGACAAAATATCGCCTGTTCCAAAATACTATCCTGTGAAAAAATATCGGCTGTTCCAAAATACTAGGCTGTGATAAAATATCGCCTGTTCCAAAATACTAGCCTGTGGCAAAATACTGCCTGTTCCGAAATACTAGGCTGTGACAAAATATCGCCTGTTCCAAAATACTAGCCTGTGATAAAATAACAGGCTGTTTCGACATAACGTGTGTTGGCTTCGAATGTTGTTGAATTAACATTAATCTAAGTCTTCATAGAAAACTAAAACAATATTTATTGATAATATAAGTACACTCGTAACTTACTACATTCACGTACATATCGTATCAACGTTCTACAAAATAATAATGTTTGCATCACAAAATCGAAACTGAAACTAAAACATAACCGCAGTTGCCATTCTTCATTTTTACAATATATATGCGCTTACGGTGGCCAAGCAATAAATTTTTGGCCAGATAATTGAATGACAATTTTTGCCTAGTATTTTGGAACTGGCCTTTGGAAGTAAACTGTTATTTTTATAACAGGTACGATTAAATATCAGGTGAAAAATACCTGTTCCAAAAAATATTAGCCATCTCTCTCTCTCTCTCTCTCTCTCTCTCTATATATATATCNTATATATATATATATATATTGGTTTAAAACGACATAACCGACGGAGTTAAACGAGACCGCTATTCAATGAAAAACAAATATTTGAAATTAGCGGCTAATCGCATATCAGCTATTCACCACGGTATGTGACGTCAGTAAAAGATCTTGGTGATCTCAACGGCCTTATTTCTCGGTGGCTGTGAGCTAACCCGCATTGGCGTTACATGAAGAGGAAGACCGCGAGAACCTCCCACGGTTAGCCTTACGGCAAGGGGACTCTAACCCATGATCCGTCTACCACTGAGGATATTTCACGTCAGCACTGTGTTCGGTGCAAGCCGGATGCGAAATTCGTATCGACTGAGATTCGAACCCGGTTCGCTGCATTGGAAGGCGAACTCTCTATCCCCTGAGCCATCTTGGCTCTAAAGATGAAATGTGTAGAATTTAGTTGCCAATTTTTTATTTTATTATTATTATAATTTTTTTTTTTTTTTGAATCTTTACATCCCTCAGATGAAAGTTAGGATTTTTATTATTTTAAAGTTTCGCTCCAATTAATTACTTACGTTTAAGTGACAGTAGAAATATTATATAATATTATTACTATAGAAAAGTGCTACAGAATTTAAATAGAGCTTTTTTCGTATTAAATCATAAACTCTTTCAAAATTATTATGCCTTTTTAAAAACAATAATATTCTTCGAAAATTAAACATCTATGTTTTATTCTTGTTATTTATTGGAACAAAAATTATTAAGTTTCCTAAACTAAAATTAATTTTAAAGCAAAATAGTTTTAAATATGTATGTTTTGTATAGTTTTTCAAAGCAAATATAAAAATTGAAGAAATTGTTTGGATATTTATTATGTAATATAAGTGAATAAAGAATTCATTATCTGATCATATTACAACTATATGAAAATGATTCGTCTTGATAGTTATTATGTAACTTATTTTGTTATATAAGATTTTTGCTGAGTCATGAATTATTTTTTAAGTACAATTTTTTACTCCCCATTAGAAACAAAGTTTAGAAACTTTGCATTAGAGGGGTTATTGTAAATTAATTTGAAAAAAAAAATAATGTAAAATAATATTTCGTAAATTTTTTTTATTAAAATGAAAAAAAGTTACAGTTTACTTTTAAAAACGGATTCCTTTGTATCTAAATTGAATAAACACGTGATGTGAATAAATTTGTGCATGACAGCAAAATCATCCAAGGATCCGGAAGTAACATTCTTCACCACGACAATGAGGAATCAGCTGATCTTATATGACGTCACATCACGTGATGGGGTAAAAAATTAATAGGGTTCAAAGAACATTTTTTACCATTTTGATTATCTTTCAGGACATAATTTTTTCTGGATTATTTACTTTTACTAGAAATAAATTAAATTTGAAATAAATTATATTTGAAATGAGTTAAATAGTTATTGTTTATTTACAAATAAGAAAAAAAATATTTAATTTAGCTTAGCAAATCATAAGATTATTTACAGTAAATGTTACACAAGCAACAAATTTATTGCAGTGTCGCAATTTGTTTTCAAATGAAAATTTTATTTTTTTATTTATATTTAAAAACTTTTGAATGATTCTTTTTTCAGGTTTAAATCGAATGACAGCTGATTTTGATTAAGTTAGGCAGATTTTTTTATAATCTGAATTTGTGCCTTATGTCTGAAATTGTGCCTTATGAACATCATCTTACATTCATAATGTTTTTTGTAATAGAGTTTCTAAAATTCAACCTAATTTGAGTTTTTATTTTTCTAATTTAATTTTTAATGTACTTTTAAATGTGAAAATAATTTCCTTTAGTGAATAAAACTGTAATGCGTCAGTTGAAATTTTAATATAATTGCTTTCTAGATTGAAGAAAACATTAATGTGAACAGAAAATGTATAACCTTCATTTAGCCTGCTATATCGTCAAATATGTGATTTGTAGTCGAAAATTCGAATGCCTTATTTATTAAAAAATCTCCACTTATTAAAAAATACCATTATCCAACTCAATTATTGAAAAATTGAGTTAGCTTTACTTTCATGTTTCTATCTTATTTTAAAATTAGCACACCTCCAGTTTATTTATTCTTTGAAATAGAGAGCCTCACAGATGAAACAAGATTGGAAAAATAATCTACCCATTAGACTAAAAGGTTCTGTATTTCAAAATGTATTAATATGGATTGCCATTCAAGTTCAAGTCCACTTCAAGTTTGCTCTTTTTCAACTGAAAAAAAAGAGCTGATAAGTTTAAAGCTGTTTTTCTAAAATATCGTTCAATTATTCTCAATTATTTTCTGTCGAGTGCAGGTCGTCCACCTTTACATGAATTTTACTAGAGTTCAAATTTTTATCATTGGTTGTACACGCACGGAACAAATCTTTAAAAGATCCTAGAATGATTCATGCAGCTATTGCTTAAACCTAGCAAATCAAAATAACCATTTACATCGCACCTAATATTCCAGTAGGAGATTCTGGAATGCATCCGTTGGAACGCGATTTGTGAGTGATTTCAGAGAGACAACAAAACTTTACCTACACTATCCCAAGGTTGAAGAAAGATTGATAGCGGCTAGACGACATGATATTTATGCTAATTTATTGAACATTTTTATGACTCACTTTCACGATAGAGAAGCGCAAAAATTGCCCCCTCTAGTTAGTTAAATAGAAATAAATGATCAGTTTAGGTTTTAGAAAGTAGATTTAATTCTTTTATCTATGGTTAATTATCTTTATTTTTTTGACAGAAGCAAAGAAACGCGGACTTTCTCCTGTCCGTGTAGATACTCTTTGGATAATATTTTCACGAAACTCGTTTATGAGGGATTCTTTTGTTAAGTTTTATGCATTTCATATTTTAAGACTGAGAAGTAATTCTTTCGATTTTTAGCATTTTATTATTTGCTTTTTAGTTTTAAAATTAAATTCATTGATACTTATCGGCTAACGAAACTCATTTATCGTGTTTGATTCTTTTGCTAGTTTTCCTGCATTTCATATTTTAGGACTGTGGGACAGCTAGTACATGAATGTTTTTTGACTTTCGACACTTTATTATTTGCTTTTCAGTTTTAAAATCAAATTCTCTAATACTTTCAGGGTAACATTTTTACGAAACTCATTTATTGTGTGTAATATCTTTCGTTAAGTTTCATGCATTTCCCATTTTAAGACCACAGAATAATTAACCCATGAATGTTTTTTGATTTTTGATATTATTTTTATTTCCTTTTGAGTTTTGTATATTTTAGTAAAGTATAGTATTAGTATCAAAATTTAGTTTTATTTTCACTTTTAATTTTATTTTCAATTTCCATAAGGAATGACATAAAAGAATTATAAATTCTAATTTCAATGAAATGAAATTTATAATTTTTTAATAATGTATAAAATTTTTTCGAATTTTCACCTCACTTTTAGGAAAATGTTATAAACGCTCAACTATGATTTCGTTATAGTTGATAATATAAAAACTCTATTAGCTTCAAAAACTTATGAAGGTGGTTAAGTTGACATGTTTCGAGTGCTTTAAAATAGGCACCCTTTCTAAAAACTAGTTAGAGGTGAATGAGGAAGACAAAATATTTTTGTACGCTCGAAACCTATTGAATTTTACTACCTTCATAAATTTTTGAGGCAAATGAAATATTTATATTATCAAATACTTTTGTCGCTTCTGTTTCTTAGAATTATTCATTTTATATGATTTTGGTACTTTAAATTATGATGTTGTGCAAATTTGCTACAACCTTAATAAGGTGTGTCAAACATACTTCCATTCTTGTTGAAATATCATTTCTTGCAGTAAAGTTTAAGTATTACGACAACATAGCGTACCTTGAAATCGTATTAAAGTTAGAGCAAATTTGGATGATATTAGACTTCAATACACTCTAAAACTTATAACAACATAACTTATGAAGAATTCTAAATTTCCACTCTTGTTTTAATGCCTTTTGTTTGACACACAACTATTACATTTTGTTATAATTTTTATAAAACTTTTAAGAAACAGGATCAAAATTTTCACCCTTTTTTCAAAAACATGTATTTCCATAATTTTTTGTGCTGTTTAACCTCCTTATAAGTTCTCAAAAATGTTTATAGATCTTCCTAAACACATTAAAAATTTAAAAACGCTAAAAAATTAATTAATTAAAATGTTTTTGTTGAACTGGGCTGTAACATTAAAGTTAGAATTGTTTATTTTAATATTTTTTAAAATTTAATATTCAATGCAGAAAATATGTTTCTCAAAAATATCTTTAACAGTTTAATTGTTGGAATATACATAATTTTAAAGTTGGTAAAACATTAAAAATGACATTGTAAGCTTAATTATCACTTAAAGTCAAATATAATCCCTTGTCAAGAAGAAAAAATCGAAACTAGGTTTCATCACACGCTCATGAATTTTATCATTTGTAAGATTATTATTTTTATACTGTTATTTTTATTCACACTATACTGTTATTTTTTAAAAAAATAATTAAAAACTTTCAATTTTTTTCACTCCGAAAAAAATCTGGTAAAATTACAGTACTGTATGGTAATGACATTTCTGATAATCCCCCTCTATAATTCTAGTTAATAAAGCAAATTATACGGTATTTAAGCCATTCATTTATTAATTTTTCTATTCATATGGTAAAGGTCTACCGAATATTCAGGGTATCGAAACTATAATTATTATTACGACACATTTAGTAAAAAACACAATAGTGAAAAATAAATGAAACCGAATAAAGTGTTTTAATGCCATGCTCTAAGGCAGTGATTCTCAACCACTGTGTCGCGGCACGTTTGTGTGCCGCCAAATATTAGAAATGACAATAAAAATTATAATGCTTTTTTTATTATGAGTAAAGTTTAAATTAAAGAAAAGTGAATGTACATATATATATATATATATATATACTTTTTATAATTTTTACACGCTTTAACAGCGTGAACATCTTTGTCGGCGATTGTCTTGTCTCTGACAATCTTAAAATAAGATGGAAGTGTTTAAATTGTATGTGACACACAATTTTAAAAAATGTTGTAAGAGTAAATTAAAGTAAGCTATGCAATTAATAAACAAATTAACAAAGGATAACTAAAAAAACAAATATATAAAAAACAAAGGATAACTAACAGAAATTAAGCTAACAATTAATAATTAGCAAAAAAACTATTTAACAAGAAATCACAAAAAATAACAGTTAATGTAAAAAAAACAAACAGTTAATAACTATAGAAAACAAGCAAACAATTAATAACTAGCAAAAAAATAAATAACTGTTACTAACTAATAAAAAATTGGTCGAGAGAAATAACTAATCCCTTAATAAATGTGCTTTTGTAGTACATATTATTTTATTTCACATTCACAATTATTATCACAAACTATTTAACACAGTGTAAAATAGGTAATTAAACAACTTTTAATTTAATTTTTTTCTTTGTGTGCCGTCAAATTTCGAAATCGTTAAAAGTGTGCCGCAACAAAAAAAAAATGTTGAGAATCACTGCTCTAAGGCATCATTATAAAATTAAACTTACCATATTTACCTAATTTCATCACATAATTATAAAACCATATTTAATTATTAATTTTACCAACTTTATAACCAAAGTGCTTCAGTAAATATTACAGACCATTTTGGTGTACCATAAGCAGGCAACACGGTTGAGTTTACCATATTCTGGTAGTTTTGACCACACTTTTTTTTCTCAGGGTGCGTCCTCTTCAATAAGGGTATTAAGTTAGATAAAATTTTTATCAGGAGTGACCAAACAGTGACTTATTTGACGATTGCGAATCAGTACTCATGTTACAGTAAGTCCCTAGTTTATATTTCATAAAAATGCTTTATTGATCTGTTACACATGTTAAATTTCCTTACTGTTTGTTTATAAGTGTATTCTTCTTATAAATATATACTTCACACTGTTAAAACTATATCCTATAAATTTATTTGAATGGAAAATTTAAACATGCATTATAATTTTTAAAAAAAAGTTATTTTAATACTGAGAAAGTGTATAAATACAATGCTTGTAAGTAAGCTTGAGGAATTTAACGTAAAAATAAGAAATAAAAGATCGTTTGTTGATTTACATCATATTAAAGTTTGATAAACCAAGTGATCATTGATTTTTAAATTACTAGAATGATTTCTCTTTATGTTTTCATTATTAAATGCAATTGTTGCGTTATTGCTAAAATATGATATATAGTAATATAATTATATATAAAATAAATATGATTTTTGGTATAGTTAATGGATTAATATATTTCAAAATTAATGCATAACTACTTATCAAAATTTTGAATAATTACAAAATGGGTGTAATTCACGAATTGCATTATATGGGTTATATGTAAAATAATTGAATTATATAAATAAAAATTATAAAATTATTTCATTATTGTCCTGTGCGTCATATTCATAGTTATATATCAATAAAAATGGTTGCTTGAAAATGATTGGTATTTTATTGTTATTTATCACATTTTTAGCAGCACGAAGAATGTGAAAAATTTCGATTGGACTAATAAATAAATGGAAAAAAAAATAAATAAAATATCATTAGGCTTCAAAAATATGTTTTAAAAAATTAAAAAATTACGGAATGAAAATAATTTAATAACTGCATTGAAAAACAATAATATTTATAACAATTGAATTTTACCAGCAAAATTTATAAAACTACTCCGTTATTGTCCAGTATATCATACACAATACTCTTATATGGTTTAAAATAAGTGCATGCAAATGAATAGAATTTTACTATTATTTTTGTCCTTTTGAGTAGCCCAAGGAATGCAAAAAATTTCTAATTAAAATTAGACTTGCTTATTCCTTTTGTATTTAATAAAAGAATTGGAGTAAAAATATCTTAACAAAAATGACATTTGCGTTTTTGGTTCAAGACGTGAGTAATATAAAGTAAATATTAATGAGTAACTAAGATTAAAAATACGTTTTAATATTTATATAAAATACAGTCACAAAGATATAGAATGAAACATATCGAAATTTAATTCTTACAATAAAGTAAAATATTTTTATCACTTTTAATTAGAAACTAACTTAACTTTTCTACCTATGGTAAAAATGTTTTAATGCTTATTCTTGAAAAGCAAACGTTAAAAGAGAAGATACATAAATTAGTGACTCGAGAAATCAGTGAATTCTTTAGCGAGCAAAATTATCTGGCGAAAAAAATTACATTCATAATATCTATTTTGCCGTAACAGAAGGCACAGGTGAATTCAACTGCTATCGACAGAATATACGGTTGTGAAAACTGGTGCTTAAAAGTTTTTGTCACGGAATAGGTGTCACGATTCAAAAACAATTTATTATAAACGTTTCCGTAGTTTCGGCGAATGGCAAATTTTATCCATATGGCGATAAACAACTGTTACTTGGGTGATTATGAGACCTTTAGAACTGTTTTCATATAATTTTAAAATCTTAAATTAATAATTATCTATATCTATCTATATCCAGTGTTCATAAGTTACTCTTTTAGCAATGGATTTTTATCACACCAATAGATAAAAGTTGATACTAATTTCGATAGCCCTGTTTAGTTTCAATATACAGTTAATTATAACGACAATTCTTTATAGAAGAAGAAAGTTTCGTTATAACGAGCTTTTTTATATAAGAAAATACACGTATTTAAGGTTAAACTAACAAACAAAGACTTAAAAATAAACATATTCAGCTCTTTTCCTTTAATTTTGACGACTATTTTGCTTTATAATTCATATCTAAAGTAGACTGTTTTTGCCTACAGATTGCAGACTGAATTACGTAGCTTTGTACTTTATAAAAAGTAGAAATGTCTAAGACAGGAATGCTTGTACAACAAGCCTGTGGTCGGACACACATTGCTTTATACAAATCGGAGTTTGTTATCGCTTTATTTTATTAATACCTGATATAATAAAAATAAATTCTATTTAGACCTTGGTTGTATAATATTGCTCATTTGAACATCAGAAAATTGTATTTTTCTAAAAATATTTTGTAGTAATAGTGGAAGGCTAGTAATTTTTAACTCATTATAAACACACAATTTTTTTATTTTCAATATTAGCATTTTTTTCCGTAATAGCGAATACGTTACATGGAGCTTTTACTGTAAATTAAATTTTAATTTACGTAAGATTTTAGGGAAAGAAAAAAATTTATCTGAATTTTTTTTATTATTTCTATGATAAAGAAAAATATAATTAAAGAGCCTTGTGGAAGAAGGTTTTAAGAGAAATTTTAGCGAAAATATCGGAAGAAGCTGTTTGCAAAACACATTTACAAACTTATTCTTTGAAAATCGTCATATTTAATGACTTGGATGAACAAAATTAAGTTCTATACATACAGTTGAAATCAGTGGTTGGAAAAACTACATTATTTTTATAGTTTACTACAACTGCTTTGTTACAAATGTAGTTAGCTACTTTTTTTTAAATGTAGTGACTACAAACTTCTTTGGAGTTTAGTATCTATTTCACTATTTTAATGAGATGAACTTTGCTGGAGAACTTAATTTACATTTATGTTCAAAATGGTTCTGAATAAGAAATTGGTTTACATCAAATATAAGAGAAAAATTAAGAAATATTTATTCATGTTTACATGAGTTGTTATTCCAAAATATTTTTTCGAATTTGTTAATTTAATTTTTAATTTTTTATGCTTTTTTCAATAGTGAATATTTAATTTAAGAAATGCAAATAATCAAATATTTGAAATTTTTTTGATTGTTTAATGCTTTTTTATTTAATTTAATGCTCTTATATTTAGTACATCGAAAATACGTTCCCTTCTTTTTAAATAACATAATGCTTCACGAGTGTGCATTCGCATGTGAAAGTGGGACCAAAGTGATTAATTAACTATTTTTCGTAATGGCTTGTTTAAATATTAATTATACGTGATACGTAATTTCTGTTTGCGCTCTGATACGGATACAGGGTCATTTTCATTGCATCCATAGACGGAACCGCGAAGATTTGTACCAATCTAATAATTTCAAAACTTATTTCCGTTCGAACTGTGTTTCGTTTTTAAACTAACGTTAAGAGTAGTTTATAGGAATCGTTACAAAATACAGTTTTTTTGCATAGCACTACTCACTTTACTACTTTTTTAAAGAAGTAGCACACATCACTACAAACTCTGAATCAAATAGCGACTGCAGTAGTTTCACTACTTGTAGTGTGCTACTTCCGATCACTGGTTGAATGGAACATATTCTTAAACCAAAACTCGTGTTATCAAAATGTGAGATGGTTCCTTCATCCACTAAATTCTTCAATTATCCATAGAAGGTTATGTCATTTGTGTTGGTGATTATAAAATTATTTCATTCCGTTGTAAAGTAGCGAAGTATATATTATAATTAAAATATTTGATTTCATTTCTTTCTTAAATATTTAATATTTTTAAAATTCTATTTAATGATTGCATAATAATATAAGTTTATGTTGTACAATTTTTATTAGACTGTAACTATTTATACGTGAAATATTTACGAAATAATGATTTTGTTTTTAATGATCTGAATTAGGATTTTATTTCTTTCTTGTTAAATGTTTAACTGATATTTGATAAATGAAATAATGATTTTGTTTATAATGGTTTTGAATCATTGTTGAAATATTGCGAAATAATGATATTGAATCATTGTTGAATTATTACGAAATAATGATTTTGAATCTTTGTTGAGTTATTACGAAATAATGATTTTGCTTATAACGGTTTGGATCAGGATTTTATTTTTTTCTTAAATGTTTAACTGATATTTGATAAATGAAATAATGATTTTATTTATAATAGTTTTGAATCAGGATTTTATTTCTTCTTTCTTAAATGCTTAACTTTTTAAAAATTCTATTTAATAATTGTTTAAAAATTCGAAGTTTTATGTTGCTCAACTTCTTTTAGACTGTAATTATTACGACGAAAAATGCTTACGAAATTATGATTTTCTTCCTCTCTGAAATAAACTTTTCTAAAATTCCATATAATGATTACATAGTTTTGAAAATCTTTTTTTTTAAAATTTAGGTTCCAGAAGATTTTCTAATTAGACTTCAAACAGTTCAAAATATCAGTCAGTTCCTAAATAGCTGGGTAGATCAAGCTGCAGTCCAACGAGCTTACTTATCTCAGGGAGATGAAGGTAAGGTTTAATAAAAGCTCAAACTACAGTTAGAGTAACTTGGATTCGGATTAAAATTATAACTATACAGTCCCTGACCAAATTATTAGACGCACTATAAGATTCTATGTAAAATCTTAATTATCAGGTGATACTATACAGCTTTATTGTTTTTACTAGACTGAAACCGGTTTGCTCTTGTTAAATAATATATAATTTAAATTCGACGATTGGATAAATTAGACGATATATTACATAAATATAGAATATTTATTATATCGGGTATTATATTTGTATATTATAATAATTAGACCTAATTATTAGACACACTGTAGTGTTTTAATAATTACATGTTTCGCACGAGTTTCTATGCAATACTTTGTATTCTTGTATGTCTTTTTATATTTAGACATACGTGTAATGGGTTTTTATTCAGGAGATTTTTTACATACTTTCTGTTAGTATTTATTTTTAACGTATTGTATTACAATGCTTACCTACTGATACACGAACGTAAACAAGTGGAAACCAGTTTCAGTCTCGTGAAAACAATAAAGCTGTATAGTATCACCTGATAATTAAGATTTTACATAGAATATTAGAATGCGTCTAATAATTTGGCCAGGGACATATACTATCTTACTTTAAAGAATTACCTGCGATTTAAAATAAATAAATTAAACTAATTTTATCCCATAGTAAAATATTGAAAATCAGGAAAATTTAAAAATTTGTTTTAATCACTTAAAAAAATTAATGCAATAAGTTTTATCAAAAATGGTGAAGAAAATTATGTTTGCATCTGAATTAGAATGTAATATAAGACTTAAGAGGGCGCTAGATCGCAGGTGAAAACTTTTATGTCAAATTCTCTTTGAACCTACATAAATAATTTAAAGTATAGAAAAAGTCAGTTCCGGTAAACTTAGAATAAATCTTGAAATTTCAAAAATTGATTTTTTTTCTCAAAATTTAAAAATCAAATTATGACAAGATTTATTAGGATCACGCTGTGGGGGCGTTGTCCTACTTCAGTAATTTGTTTACGTTTTGATGTTTTGAATATGTTACTGTGAATGGCCGAAATTAGTAGTTGTTGACTTCCCCCGTAGAATGTTGACAATCACAAAGTCACTTTGATAAATGTCCGAAATTTATACTACACTGTGACACTACATGAAATTATGGTAAAATAACCGACAGCAGTCTGTCCATCTGATTAACCGTAAAGTTTACGGTAACAAAGATTTTTTACCTTTACAGTTTTGAAACCGTTTACAACTAGTATAGTTATTAAATCATGAATACAAAACTATACGGTTTTTTAATCATTTACGGCTATCATGATTTCAAAACCGTAAAAAAGGAAATTTAACTGGACTTCTCGTTAGATAATGGGCAATTCTTCATGTGTATTAAAGGGTACCAACGCTGCGACTCAAGGGATTAGCTCTCTTGGCTGTAATATGTAAGCAGTTTCAAGGAACTAAGTTGCTTCATTAGGTGGGCTTAGTTGGTTCTTGTTATTTAAAACCGTTTTAGGTAAAAATAGTTAATAAACGATTTTTCTCACGTTTCATTATTATCTTATTTATAGTTATTTGAATGTTTTGTTTTAATATGGTAAAATAACAATGAAATAGATTGTTATTTAGCCGTGAATGAACGAAATCAATAAAATGTCGACTTTCACCGGTGTAAGTCGACATTTTATTGATTTCGTTCATTCACGGTAACAAATACATTTTTTTACCATTATAAGCTTCATCTAACTTTCTCTAAACTCACTATTTTCAAAGGAGATGAAATAGAATTTCCCAAGGAAAGTTTTTCTTGAGGTCTTCTTAAGGGTTGTTTCACGCTTTTCTTTGATATTTTACGTTTTATAAAAAGGCTGGGCGTTCGTCAAATTTACACATGAAAATTCATCTGCAATTTTTATTTAGATAGTAACCTATATAAAAGATAATATAAAAGATACTACATCAGTTGTAAAAGTTACTAAAACTTGTGGTAAAATTTTATTTGTTTTTCCCCACTGTAAAATTACACCGGATCAAATTACGTTAAAAAGTAGCGGCATTCAGGGTGCTGGTACTTTTTACCATGAAATCTACAGGGTGTTTATAAAGCCCCGGACCCATTTTGATGTTCAAAAACTCATAAAATAATGAAGATAGATTAAAATTAATAACATAAATGGTTAGATAGACTCAAAAAGTTTCATGACCCTTGTTAATGAGCTTCCACGGGTGCCCCCTTCGTCGCACGGAGAATATCAAGTCGATAGTCAATTTCACGCCAAGTAGCGGCAAACATATCGGAATCCACAGAGGCTATTGCGGTTGTAATTCTGGCTTTTAGGTCATCAATGTTGGACACTATCCTCCTGTAAACATTGTCCTTTATAAATCCCCAAAGAAAAATGTCCAGCGGCGTTATGTTAGGTGATCTGAGTGGCCAAGGAATTGGACCTCCTCGCCCAATCCATCTTCCTGGAAAATAGTCATTCAAAGAACTACGAACGATGATACCCCAATGAGGTTGTGCACCATCTTGTTGCAAAAAGACATGTGGCTGAAGCTCTTCTAGTTGTGGAAATACGAAGTTTTCCAACATGTCTAAGTATACGACTGATGAGACTGTCTTTTCTGTGAAAAAGAAAGGCCCAATGACTCGGTCGTGTATTAGTCCACACCACACATTAACCTTTGGGGAATCCCTTTGTGTCTCACGGTATTCATGGGGGTTTTCAGATCCCCATATGCGCACATTATGGCGATTGACAATGCCAGAAACATGAAAGGATGCTTCGTCGGAGAACATTATGCGCTTCAGAAAACAACAATAGCTTCTGTGGATGCCGACATGCTTGCCGCTACCTGGCGTGAGATTGACTATCGACTTGATATTCTCCGTGCGACGAAGGGGGCACACGTGGAAGTTCATTGACAAGGGTCATGAAACTTTTTAAGTCTATCTAACCATTTACGTTATTAATTTTAATCTATCTTTATTATTTTATGAGCTATTAAACATCAAAATGGGTTCGGGACTTTATAAACACGCTGTATTTTTACCAGAACATGTGATGGAACAGAGATCAGATATACCGTAATTTTTGCAATGATAATTACCGTAAATTAACTGTAAAAATTACGGTATAATATTTTACGATAAAAATGGATTTTACGAATGATCCACCCAAAGTGTTGGTATTCTATGCCATAATTTGATTCGAAATTCTTACAGTGCAAGTGTTAGTATGTTCCCTGTAAAAAATATCTTATCTTTTATTTAAATTGTGGAAACAGTTAAATTTTATAAAAGAATATTTCTGAATTCCCGATAAATAAAATACGTTATTTTTACAGTAAAATATCCATTATTTCGGAAGTATTATGTTCGAAAAATAAAGGCTATGTAAAAACAAGGTAATTTCTGTTTGTGTAATATATCTTTTCTTCTTGATCGTAATATAAATATTTTGAAGTACCTGTCAACCCCTATTTTTTATGGTGCAGAAAATTCTCTATAAAATTGCAAAAAAATTACTTAAAGTGCAGAAAATTTTATGTTTTCAAATTTTATTTCTTATTCAAAGAATCAACTGAACAGTTGCGCTTTTTTTAAAAAAGAAGTTTTTACTTGCTTTATAACTAATTGATATAGTCTGAAGTTATTCACCGAATTATTTATTCTATCACTAGGTACAAAGAAGTCATTATTTATCCGCAAGTATATTTCTGAATAATCTTGGGATCTTTAATTGCTATTTTAAGAAAATGTATGGCATGATCAGTAACAGTCGTTTTACAAATGGAACATAATGTGACACAATTCGCTAAAATGAATTTGAAATAGTGGAATTCATTTTTTAAAAATATCACAAGTTTAGTAATATTTAAAAAATATTTTTTTTAATAATAATATTTAAAAAATATTTAAAATAATATAATATTAAATAATATTTAAATAATATTTTCAATATTTAAAAAATAATATTTAAAAAATATTTTTTTCCCAATGCCCACCTGGATTGACATTTCGTCCATTCAGGCGTATTTGGGCAGAATTGTTGGCTACTCTCGATGAAATTGATCCTTAATTCCCATTACATCTCAAGTCATGCATGATCTAATCTTTTACGTTGGAAATTTGGTCAGATAAAAAAAAAAGTCAATTTTGAAACAATTTTAAGTGAATATGTTATCGTGAATGAATGAAATCAAGAGAATGGCGACTTTCACTGGTCAACAATCGCTTTGTCAAAAATATTTGATATTAATTTATTCGCTGATATTATTATATTTATTCGATATCTGCTGATTAGGAGAAACATCAGTGTTCGAACTACCGGCATACTGGGCAGTTTCACTTGACCTTAAAAAACATTGATGTAGGGCATACCGAGCAGTGGTAATGAACCTTAAAAAAACATTGATGTTGGGCATACAGGGCAGTGATTGTCAACATTCACCAGTGGAAGTCAACAACCACCAATTTCGCTCATTCACAGTAACAATTATATGTTCCAAATTAAATTCAAAATATTATGAAATATGCAACTTTAAATTAAAATTTTTTAAAAGTTTTGAAATTTTATGCCCCTTAGAAGTTTTGTAAACAAATTTCGCATACTTATTAAATATAACGACAACACAATTGTCAAAATGTTATCGGCACTTATGAAAAACTTTCAAAAATGTGTATCAAACTTTCTTAAGAGGAAACAGGAATGTTTTTGCTTTAAAAAATTAATTTTTTTAGTTAAATGTATTTTATCAAGTAGCGAATAAAAACCATATTTCACTCGATTTGTTTTTAAATATATTTAATTCTGTGTAGCTAGTTAAAATAGAAATTCTTCTAAATTAAATATGTGCAGTATCGATGACGTAATACTTCATTCTGAAGACATTCCCTGAAGGTGAATAATTGATTTCATCCATTTCTTTTTCAATAATTATTTCTGAATAACAGCTTTATAAATGCTTTTAAAACCAGTTTGTTATTTAAACAAGCAGTTACTAGAACAGAATTTAGGAGAATAAATCTTTTCAAGAGATGGTATATTCATTTAATATGAGCTGCTTTAGTTTATCTCAATTCATGTTTTATAAAACTTATTCTCACGTTAGGAAACAATAGATTAAAAAAAAAAAACAACCGTAGTCTATCGCGTCTTAAACACATTATTTTGGATGCATTGGTTTTTAAATTGTTACGACAAAGATTTTAATGATGAATAAAGCAATTGCCATGAAAATTTTCTACTAAATATTTACTAATACTTAAAAACAATACTGTTAAGGAAATGAGTTCTTGACTAGTTTTCTTAAAAGAATAATAATTCTTTCGAATTAAAAAATTAAAAGTCTAACCAAATTTTCCCCAATTAAACAAAAATTATTAGTTATTAAAAGCATGAGTCAAAAATCAGATTACAGATATACACTGACCAAGATATTTGTTGTACCGTTTTGATATTATGTTTTTAAGCAACCAGAAGCATACTTGAAATTATACGCATTTACTCTTAGCTTACAGTTACTATCTTTATAACTTTCCTCATAAAAGTTTCTTAAACATATCTATTTAAAATATAGTGCGTTTTATATATATTACTTTTTTCAAACGTCAAAAGAAAAAAATGAATTGGAAGTTTAAATGAGTTAAATGAAAAAAACCCCTCCAAATTAAAAAAAAATTGTTTCATTTAATTATTATTTATTTTATCGAATTTTTGCGAATTAATCGAATTTTTGCGAATTAAAAAGACTATGTCGATATAATATTAACTAATCGAAGATAATATTAGCTTATACGAAAAGTTAATATTATATGCATATTCTAAAATTATATTGAATAATGAATAATGATTTAACCATTTTTTAAAACAAATGAAGAAAAAAAAACATTTGTTAAAACATATGGTTTCTTAGAAGATCTTAGGATTATGAAAATTTTTTACTTTTAATTTTCTTACTTTCAATAGAGGAAGAAAGTATATTTCAACGAAGGAAGTTACTTAATTAGCACCTTTAAAGAACCCCAAAGATGGGTTGATAAATTGACCATCGGATCAAAATTTATTAAGGTGTTCCGTTTTTTCCTATACGCACTTAACAATGTCAAATTTTAAAATTATTTGTTCATCTTAAAATTATGTGTTTCGATTAATAAATTATTATGAAACTTTTATATTTAAATGAAATTTTATTTAAGTAATTGAGTTTCACTATTAGAGATCGAGTGATAAATTGACAATTTAATGAACATGTTGAAATTTAATGTGAAAAATTGACAATTTAAAGAATTTGAAAAAAGAAAAACTTTAAAACGCAAAGAAGCATCAGGTAGCTTTTAAAATTTTTTTTACTTGAAAAATATGTAATTTAGACCGGAGTTGAGTTGAGGTGAAATTAATTAAAGTTCTAAGTTTATAATTAACCAAATATAAGGCATTCCGTAATCATCGTCTTAAATATATATTTTCAGAATTTTTGTCAAAAATAAAGTAAAAAATGTATATACATTATTGGTCACAAATTAATATTCAAGCTGGGAAGAAACATAAACGCTAATGAAGTCTGTCATGAATAAGGGGCGGGGGAAGGAAAAATATCATCACTAGTGGACATGGGGGACGAAACACATGGGGGAGGAAAAATATCAAATTTACAGGATACAGATTCACAGGATTGTCAGATGAAACTTTGAGGTCTTTCAAATAAATACTTTCAACTCCTCTCTATTTCATCCGACAATTAAACGTATTTTGAAGTTTTTAACCCCACATTTTTCAGACGTGGATTTTTTTCGTTTGATTTCAATGGTGTTTTTATTGATTAATTATTAATTTGTGAACCCTAATGCGTGTACTTTTATTATTTTATTATTATTCCTAATATATATACTAAGCGCTGTGATTACGGAATACCCTGCATGTTTATAAACCACTAAGATCTTCATTTGGGTACTTATATTTTGAGAATAAGAAGATCCAAACATGCCCACACTCGTGATATATGACGTCAGCGAAAGCTGATTGTTAATAAACAAAATGACGTGTCAAAGTTGAGCTAACTCATGATTCCACATGACTTAGAATGCTAATTAACGTGAAATTAGCTAAATACAGCGCTATATCGCACATTGAATTTCATGAAATATAATTTTTTCTTAGATTTATTATTTGTTTATGTATTTTATTGTAACAAGTGATTGTTTTATATACCTGGAAACTTCAATGCATAATTAGTTTGTTTATATTCTACATGGCTTTGCCCCTCTCTTTGTCTAAAGTAAGAAATATAAGAATAGAAATCATTGTGAAAGAATCTTTGTGAAGGATTATAGAATATATCACTTAAGAGAATTGATACTTGACTAGGTAAGTTAACTGAAAATAGAATAGAAAGAGCAATGCAAACGTTTTAACAACCAATCAGGCTCGAAATACCCACACTACATCACTTGCATTGTGAGCGTATGTGGTTTAAGAGACAAAATTTAAACAAAAAATTAGTTGCTGCTCTAAATTAGTCCGTTTCAATACATTTTATGTCTTCTTATATTTTCACTTCATTACAGGTGAACAAACTGTAGAAGTTGCTCATCCCGCAGGTTGCCTTCCTGAAATGAAGATTGTGGAGTTTGAAAGGCCTTTCGATCCATCCTTGGTAATCTGGCCCATTTGCACGCGGGTCCGTAGATGCAGTGGTTGCTGTAGCAGTAAACTTCTGCATTGTGTAGCAACAAGAACCAGCACAATCACTGTAAAAGTAAGATTGTGTAATATTTGAGATATGATTCATCCAGTCTCGTTCTATTAATTTGAAGTTGTTTATTTTTTTTTAAAGAAAGGAAAATGCGTTTCTACTTGATCGTCCGTGGCTCTTATGCTAATAATTTTCGCTAAACTGAATAACAAAACGCAACGACAACAACAAAAAAACATTTTTAATTTTGATATAAAATACCTCGAAAACTAATGACCTCATCAATAATATTTTGTAATCTGAATCTTTTTTTATAAATTTTTTCTCTTCCCATGTTGAGTTAACTGTGAGGGTTTTTTGTGGTTTTCTCTCCATGTAACGAAATCCCTGATGGCTAGTTTGAATATAGAGCACTCGCCTCCCATTTTGGTGACCAAGTTTCGAATGCTAGCTGTAACCAATACGAATGTTGCTCCCGGTCAACCACAGTGTTGTCGTAACATATTTTCAGTGGTACACGGATCATAAGTTGATCCCCTTATCCCCCGGCTAACCGTGATGGTGTTTCGAGATTTTCCTCTCCATTTAACGCACATACTGGTGAGTTCCTTCAAAAAATTTTCTACTAGGGCCAGTTTGTCTTAAGTTTGTTCCAATAGTTTATTTGTTTTCTGGGTTGGATTCTCTAGAAATGCGCAAACTTCCATATTATTTAATCTAATAAACGAGTTTTGCCAGTGAGAAACACGTTTAGCCAAATTTTTTGAAAGCAGTAACGCTAAATCTCGAGAGAATTGATTTATTTATATATAAATATTAGTATTAATATGCAAGTATAACTAGAAATAAAAAATAATTGTTTGCATAAAAAGGCTTTATTTTTCTTGATAGGGTATAAATACTCTTTTATTTGTGCTACAGGGTTACTTGATGTAGCAAATGGCGATTAAAAATTTGTCAACGAGTCACCTTCCAATGACCAATTTCTTTGTCGTAAAAGCAGGTTTTATAGTTTTTTTTAAATCAATTTGGAATTTATATTAAAATATTTTATAATATTTATAATATTTTAAAATATTTTTATAATTTAAGTATTTCACGCCTGTTTTTTAAAATTTTTCTTTATTTTAAAAATGAAACTTGTGATGTTTACTATATTTTAATGTTTACCATATTATACCTTACATTATTAATATCACGTCTTTTCAGTCGTTAAAAAAGTAAAACTTTTGAAAAAGTGGCCACTGTCAAAAATGCTACTGGACAATGCCGGTATCAAAATCCCCCAATTTTATTTGTTTATTAGTTCTATACTACAGGGTAGTGATGATAACGCTTGTGTTACTGTAAAAGCTTCTAGTCTGGTAAATCTGTCTACCTTTATTTTAAAAATGAATCGTGTGATGCTTACAATATTTTGAGGAATGCTTCAAAGGAAATACCTTATATTATTAATATCATGTCTTTTTAATCGTTAAAAATGTTCAATTTTTGAAAAAGTTACCACTGTTAAAACTGCTACAACTGGTCAATGGCCGGTAGCAAAATGTCCTATACTACGGAATAGAAATGATAATGCTTGTGTATATGTTATTGTAAAAGTCTGCCGGTAAAACCTAGGACTTAACAAAGTGGCTTGGTAACTCCAAATTTTTACCAAAAAGGCTTGGTTAAAGGCCGAAATGGAACTCTATTAAAGCATACTTCGGACTTTTATCAAAGCATTATGGTAAAAGCTAGGTTTTACCCGTAAAACATTGGATTTACCAGAATTCGGGTTGTTACCGTAAGAACTGTGAAAGCCAGAAGTCTGGTAATTACTAGGTTTTTCTGAAGGGGCTTGGTAACTGCTAGGTTTTACCGCAAAGCCTCTGTAAAATGCCAAAAGGGAATCATATTAAAGCATATTATAACGCCACTTTAGTAAAAGCTAGGATTTCCCGGTAAAATTTAGAATTTATCAGACTTCGGTTTTGTACCGTAATATTTAGACCATAGAGAATCAGCTAAATGCTCTGATTTTTGTTTACGTTGTTTGATTTTATACAGTTAATTAAAGCAAGATGAATTGATGTTTCTAAAACTAGAGGCATGCCTTTGACGAATTTTTACATTAATTTATTATTTTGTTTTATGTCATATTTTCTTCTTTTCTTTTATACAGGTAATTAAAGCACGTTATCCTCACCCAGGAGCCGAAATGTTAGAACTAGAAGGCTATGAAAATGTTCGGCTTGAGCAACATGATCGTTGTGCCTGCAAATGTCGCCAAGAAGAAGCAAACTGCACTTCTCAGCAATGGTATCAACCTGGCCAATGCCGATGTGTATGCAAAAACCAACAAGATGCTTCTCACTGCAGGCAATCTGATCAATATTGGAACAATAAAGATTGTGCTTGTAAATGTAGAAATCAGCCTGAATGCTCGACTGGCTCTAATTTCAATATCGAAACTTGCAAGTAAGCTTTTATTTATTTAAATTAGTTTTAGACTTACTGTTTATTAGTTTTTTGTCAAAATAACGGAAAGATTTCGGTTCAGCCTGAATGCTCGACAGGCTCTAATTTCAATATCGAACCTTGCAAGTAAGAATTCATTTATTTAAATTACTTTCAGGTTTACTGTTTATTAGTTTTTTTCAAAATAACGAAAGGATTTCGGGTCAGCCTGAATGCTCGACAGGCTCTAATTTCAATATCAAAACTTGCAAACAAGCTTTTATTTATTTAAATTAGTTTCAGACTTACTGTTTATTAGTTTTTTTCAAAATAACGACAAGAGTTTGGTTCAGCCTGAATGCTCGACAGGCTCTAATTTCAATATCGAATCTTACAAGTAAGCTTTCATTTACTTAAATTAGTTTCAGACTTACTGTTTATTCGTTTTTTTCCAAAATAACGAATAAATAAATACTGTTAATACCAATTATAAATACTGTCAATAAATAAATACTGTTAATACCAAAATAAAATAAATAAATACTGTTTTTTTAGTTGTGATAAAAATTAAATAGCCATATCAGCTTTACGATCCAAGGATCAATTCTGAATTTAAAATTCCGTATATATATTAATTTTTACAACAGCGGGCCCAACTGTGCAACAGTGAAGAATTTCAAAGGGGGGAAAAACAGTAGGAAGACAGAACGGAGTTTTTTCAAAAGTTTTTGATTCGGTGTAAATTGAAATAAATAATTTTAATTAGAATAGATAATAATGTTTATTATATCGTTTGTTACGATGCATGATGATTTTTGCTTTTTAATAGTTTCTTTTTCGATGGTATTCTTAGTAACGTTTTCAAGCTACATCCGATTTGAAAGACGGATATTTTTACTACAAGTCAATTTTAAATTTAATATTTTTAACTTTATAAAGTTGTTAAAAAAGTACTGAGTATAATTACCTTTAAATTAAACATTTTCCAACAAATTCCGGCTAACAATATAAATTATGATCATCAGAATGAAAATTTCATATATGCCAATGTAACTGATACCACAACTGATACCGACTCCGCTACTGATACCACAGAATATAGAACTGGCTTCGGCATTGTTACTAAAATGCACGGTACTTTAATCGAGGCAACCTCCACCAGGATCTCAAACAATAGTAGTGTTTACATGGCAGAATTGGTGGCAATTAATAATGCTTTTCTCTGGCTCTCTAAAAAAGAATATCCAGACGCCACTATCTATACTGATTCGCTTTCCTCGTTGCAAGCCTTACAAAACCCAGTATCAAGCTCAAAAATTGTTGAAAACACTAAACAATTATGGCGATCCAATATACTCTGCAATTGGGTTAAAGCTCATATAGGTACTCAAGGCAACGAGGAGGCGGATCGAGCAGCTAAGAAAGCCACCGATCTCTGCCGGGTTGCCCTTGAGGTCCCAAGCTCCATCGCCCAAATTAAAACTCAGGTTAAATTATATAGCATGAAGCGCTGGGGGCTGGAATGGCGGAGTTCCGAGAAAGGGAGACAGACATTCAAATTTTTTAAAGACCCGAAATTAAATAGACTACAAGCAAACTTCTATCTCAATCAATTTTTAACAGGCCACGGAGTGTTTGGAGAACACCAATATAAATTATTCCACAAAACTCCAGAATGCAATTACTGTGGTGAATATCAATCTATTGATCACTTGTTAATAAATTGTTCTCAATTCCAGACAATCCGGGGCAATAACTTTAATAATATTGGCCAACATCAATGCTATGCTAACCTGACTTGTAGAAATATCATAAAAAAGATTATTAAACAAACTTTAGAGGATGTATTGGG
>NC_092214.1:83960629-84012339 GCF_043381705.1 Parasteatoda tepidariorum
TATAAATATATATATATATATATATATATATATATATATCAATAGAAGAATTTAAGTATTGTTTTAACAGCAATAACAATTATAAAACCGTCTTCTTTTCTCTTTTTCTTAGATGCGAAGCTGTCAACCACTCTTCAACTCAGTTGGAGCGTATGCCAGGACCGGCTCCACATTTAAGCTCCATATTACGTGATGATGGAGGTGAAAATGATGCTTACAGACTAAGATATTCAAGCATGGATCCCGATGCTCATATTGGACCTTTTGCCTTAGCGCAGTTTAAAAATAACGAGAGGACATACGTTTTAGAAAACGTTACTCTTCCTCAATGGACAAAAAATTGATTTTAGTAATTTGTGAATCGATATTTGGATATAAATTAAAATATTGGCTGGATACCCGCCAATATTATGCAAAGTTCTATATTGTATTCGATTCTCGTCAACAATATGATCTCTAAGTTATTGGAACTCAGAAGTGTGATTTTTCTCGAGTGATGCGTATCACTCTGACTGTGATAAATACATAATTGTTGAAAATGTATCATTAACCAGTTATGACATCTGGTTAAAATTTTATTTTGCTATGAAACAAATGTTGAGCATTGGACTTAGGGATGACACCAACAAAGTTAAATTGTTCCTGATTGAATAATGGAGTTCGTTAAAGTAAAACTGGTGCCTTACTATATAGCTTTCAAGCTAAGTCAAAGAAAGCAAATGTCTCAATGAAAATTATGTTTTAAGACATAGTATTTTTCAAAGGATTTATTGTGATAGTTGGGCTTACAATGATATAATTACGAAATTCAAAGTGAGTTAAAATGAATAAATCTGTTGTTTAGTGTTTCGACACTATATTGAGATTAAAAAAAGAAAATTATTAAAATGAAACAACAGTATGTTAAACAAAACTTTTTGTCTTTAAATTTCTCGTTAAAAATTCATTTGATTACAAAAATTAACAGGTTCATCGAAGTTAATTCGCGTATCAAGGAAAAGCTAATAATTATATTTATTGTGATTATGAATAAAGTTCCTATATATTGCATAAACATTACCCTTATCAGTATTGTTCAAAATTATTTAACTTAAATCGTAAAAATTCTCGGTAACGGTAAAATGTTCCAGTTGCAATTTTTTTTCTATAAATTGTTATCGTAATCAGAAAAAATTTAGTGAATTTGTGATTATTATTCAATACTTTTTTTAATAAAGCAATTTACTAAATATCTTTGCCAATTATAAGAAGTCTAGAAACTATTTTAGTTTAATAATGAATACAAGTGCAACAGAATCAGGAGTTTACAATAAAGACTCATTATTGTTTTATATTACTATACTTAAAACAAAATTAATTTTTGGAAATTCATACCAATAAGTACATATTACGAAAAATACAAAATGTAAAACAACCATTTTCATGATTTACACTCACAATAAAATGCATTATGAAAAGTAGAAAAAATACGCTATTTAAAATATTCCACGCCTTTAAAACTATCCTAACTTCAAATAACGCAGATGAATTATTTCAATGAGGCTACATTTCGCAACGCAGTTAAAATCAAATATTACGAAATAAGTTTTTTTTAATATAATAAGTTTTTTTTATAATAAGTTTTTTTTTAAAATTGTGATTGTCAGAAAAACTAAAAAGGGCTCATAGCATTAAGAATTTTAAATACGTTTGGTAAACCATTTTTAAAACAAGAGTTGACGGAACAGTTTTAGAATTTATTTTTTAAAATACTTCATGATAAGGATTATTTTGGCTAATAAGTCATGAGTAGAATTAAGTGTTTACAAACCATTTGAAGTTTTAAAGGCTATTTGGATCAAGCTTTAAAGGCTATTTGGAAGCTATTTGGGAAATGAATATTTAATTTGCTCCAACTATTTGATTTTCTTTCTTTGTTTTATTTACTGAGCTTCCTATCTATTTCGTGTTGTGACGAGTGTATAATTATTTGACTTGAACTAGTGTAGATACTAAGCAGAAAATACACAATTTCAGTGCTATTTTAAACGAATTTGTTTTAGATACTTTAGGATTGTAATTAGAACCCGAATTTTTCGAATTTATTCTAAGTGTTTTTTCATACTTTCTAAGTATTTAAGTTACTAAATACAATTTTGATGGATTTTACTTCTGATTTTTGCCCCGTAAAGAATTTTTAGTCACATTTAAAAAATCTATTTTAACACTTTTTAATAATTATAATGCTTTTTAAAACATGTTTTATTCACTTTTTTAAATATAAAATTTTTCAAGAGTCTTTTTTTTCATTTAATGATGTTATTTTAATAAAATATTTAATACTAATTAAACATTTAATATTAAATATTTATTAATAATAAATTCTTAATAAAATATTTAGTTTGATAAATTTTGTTTTCTTTAAAATATTCAAATTTAAGCTTAATTTTACAATATAAATTGTTGCGCCGTTTATTACAATAGCTTTGAAAATAGTACCTTGGGCTATGTGATGATGATATCTTATTATGTTTTTTTTTAAATAAATATTAGCATTCTTTTCGTTTTCTTAATTTGTTATGCTTTGGTGATATGGATAATATGGCACGTAAAATATTTTAGATACATAAAAATGTACAATTAAAGTTATTTTTTCAATTTTGCAAATATTTTGTGTATAACTATACTTTTAATTGTTTGTAATTTATTTCATTTTTTAATGAGAATAATAATTCGTTATTACATTAGCAATTTTATCACTTAATTTACTCAGCTTATTATTGTGTAATTTATACTATTAATATAATTTAGACACTCTATGCAATTAATTTTACATTTTAAATATTTATATTAAAATATTTAATTTTTTGTTCACCAAAAATAATTACTGTATTTCTTTTGTCAAATTTTATGAAGTAATCGTCCTATTTCATTAAATATTTTTTCTTAACAATGTAAATCTAATTTTTATTGCATAAGTTGTATCGAACAAAAAATAATTAAACGACCAAATAAACTGGATATTTAAACTTAGGATTTATCAGTATTATGTACAGTTAATAGCCAGAAAATTACACATAAATTGAAACTACTACTTTTTACGATGAATAATTCTTTTTAAATTGTTATTTCATACCATATACCTTTAGTTGTGTACTAAAAAGTTTCTTATTTTTGTATAAATGACTAGATAAGCATTGAGGACAATGTATATTGTAATTGTAAAATATCCGTCCAGGCTTAGTTTTGTCATAATTTTTTTTTTATTGAGAAATAAATGTGTACATATCTATCTAAATTATGAAAAACATTTTATCCATTTGATTCTATATTTTAAGATATTATTTTTTAAGAGAAATTGTCTTATAAGTTTAGATCATCAATGAATTTACCAAAAGAGTTACTTGTAAATTGTACAAATTTGAGAGAAATTAAAGCTTTTACTTTGTGAAAAGCTGTTATTGTTTATTTCAGCTTTGATTAGTTAAAATGATATTCTTAAAGCTGTATTAAGTAAATTAGTGCATATTGATTTATATTCTTAGTGATAAGAGAGGGTAGATAAAATTTTACATAGCACTATACTTGCATAAATATTGGTTAAAGTTTAACCATATTAACGGTGCTTTAAACCAATGTATATTGGCTATAACTCTACTCCGCTAGAAATTTTGGATCGTGTTGAATGATAATATTGGTAGAATTTTCTGCAACCTTAATATGGTGCTTAGTTTAACCTTTTAATCGTAATCCCTATATTAGATTACACAACACGTGTTAAATTAAACAGAGACAGGGTTTAATTTAATATCTTTTAAAGTTTACAGCAAATTTGTATCTTATTATGGTTCAAGGTACCGATAATATTGATTCTTTTTTTAACTGATTTTTCTGACAGATTATTAAGATGTTAAATTGAACCATATTTCCATCGCAGATGAATTATTGCACCATGTAATCTTGTGTAAAGATGATAGAATTATTTTAAAGTTTTAACTAGTTCTACTTTCTCATAAAAATTGGTTCAGATTTAAATATTAACAGGGATATTTCAAAACACAATAACGTGTAAATTTACTATAATTTTAAGATGGTGTGTAAACCATGTCTCCATACACGTTGAAACATTGTATCCTGTTATTAATGATAATTAAATTGCATTGAACTATGCTTCAATTTAACTACTTACTATGTCGTGATGGCTTATTGGTTAAGACACTGAACTACCATTGTTAAGGACTGGGGTTCGGTCCCCATTGACTGCTTGAAGTCCACCTAGCTTCAGATCGATGGGTACCAGCCTGTTAAAAGTAAGGGTGACCTGTGAGAGATGATAACCATATTACCGTAATAATATCGTTTTTCATTAAATTGTGGTACCTTACCCTCCAGGTACACACCGGGCTTTTGTGGAAATACTTTACTTAATAAAAGTCAATGAATACAAATATTTTATGCTATTATGTTTCAATCTGCATAATTGTTTTAACAGTACAAGTTTATATTTATTAAAAAAAATAACAGGACAATGTTGAATAGTAAATAATTTCAATAATTGAGCGATGAATGATTTTAAGATTAGTTTAGTGAAAGAAATGCCTTATTAAAATATTACGTCCAACTGGTAAGTGCAGAAGAATTAGGCCATCTAACTTTTACACGTTATTAAATTACCCTGAACTGTGCGCAAAATAAAAACGTATCACCCTAAATAACTTTTGATCTAAGGATCGCATCTTCGCGCTCTAGGACTCATTTTTAATGGTTTGAGGGAGTGACCACAAATATGCTAATAAATTAGAGCAGACGATATTTTAAGTTACGAAATTAAACAAACGTACTTCCTCTGAATAAACACACTTTTTATTGACGGATTCGATTTTCTGACCCCCAAAATATAAGTTGTAGCCACAATCTGGGAAATATGGTCCCAATAGTTTGGTCAGGAGAGCTGTCCGAAGTTTGGACCCCTTAATGTAAATTTTACTTTTTGCGTATTTCGCTATATCTCGAGAACTTTTTAAGCGAATTAAAAAATTCTTGTACACAAGTGTAAAATTCATTTATCCAAAGATAATTCCTTGCAGAAAATAAATTTCTAGTAAATATTTATTATTTTATATTATTTTATTTAATATTAGAAGAAAAATTTTTGAATTGCAAAGTATGCAATTTTTCATATAATTTTAAAGAATATAATTATTCACGGCAAAATACAAAAATTTGAGTGAAATCGTTCGAATTAGTTTATGGGAAATCAAATTTCAAAAAAGTTGTATTTGAAAAATTCGATTTCTCAGGAGCTATTTGATTGATTTCACTCAAATTTTGAATTTTACGACGTGAAATTACTTTATTTAAAGTGATGTAAAAAATTTCGTACTTTACTATTTAAAATTTTTTCGACTAATAAGAATAATGAAAAATTATAAATATTTATTTAAAGTTAATTTTGCATGGAATTATCTCTTAACAATTGCGTGGAAAAAGCTTTTATGTCTCTTAAAAATGTTTCGAGATATGGTGAAGTACGCAAAAAGTAAAGTTAACATTATGGGGTCCAATTTTTGAACCACTCTCCTGCCCAAACTATTGGGACCATACATCTTGGATTGCGACTACCTCTATATTTTGAGGATCAGAAATCCGAATCCGTCAAAAAGAAAAAGAAGGTATGCTTATTCAGAAAAAGTACATTTTTGTGTTTGATTTCGTAACTTAAGATATTGACTGCACTAATTAATTAGCGTATTTGAGGCCACCCCCTTAAAACCATTAAGATTGAGTCCTAGAACGTGAAGATCTGATCATTAGATCTATTCGGATTTGGTGTTGAAAAACTACAAGAATTGAGTGAATGGAAAACTACCGTACCTTTTGGTGTTCCCAATGAGCCATAACGCATGGTAAACTTCAACATTTTCGCTTTTACTCAGTGTGTATTAAAATTAATTTAATTTAAAAAGAAAAGTAATTCTGGATGGGCACTCTTCTTGGTCTGAGGTCTCTACTAAACATAAGCTAATTAATTTAGGCAGACAAATATTTAATTCACGAAATCATATGCAAATATGTATTTTTTTCTGAATCTGTTGAAACAATAAACGTGTTTATACCTTTTCTTTTAGAAAAAATTTTGATTTCTTACACCTACTATTATAAAAAAACTTTCTATTTAGACGAAGCTGTAATCTGGGAAGTTAAGTTCAAATAGTTTTTCAAAACAAGACAAACTGTCTGAAACTAAAACCGCGAATCAAAAAATCTTTTCTTTCTATTTCTAAAAAACTATGTTCCTATACACAAAAAAAATCAAATTTTTTTTTAAAGATTTCTGTTCAATAATGCTCAAAAAATTTATATTGGAATATTCAAAAATAGCATATCGAGTACACCCTCTTAAATTATGTAAATTTTAACGTTCAAAATCTAAAATGTGAACGAAATCAGTTAAAGAGACTCTGAAAATTAAAAATAAATTAAAAAATTTTTGAAATTATCAAACGATTTTGTTGTTATTTAAATTTGCATAGTTAACACTAGACTGCTCAAGGAAGTAATTTTTACTGTCTTTTAATTTCAATTAGAAAAACAATGATGACACGATTTCTTTGAATTTTGTGACTTTTATAATTGTTTTTAGAGTTGATATTTACTAATAACTTGTTATATAACTGAAAATAATATCAAAAATATTAAAAATTAATTTTGAACAATTTTTTTATACATTAGTTATTCTTTCACAATGCAGTCATTTTGACTACTTTTGGGCAATATTTTAGTCTTTCTAGTGTTAAAGAAGATGTAGCAGTTTCAAATAACCTATTTGGAATTAGACAAAGCATTTTTCCATATTATTTCCTTGCCTTAAAATTTATTAGCACTCAAAATTTCAGCATGACTGGCTAGTGATATGGTCGGTAGTTTTCTTTTTAGTTCGCAAAAATTCAAATATTAAATCAAAAGTAATTCAGGTTGTTAAGTTTTTTTAATTTTACACACTAAAATGGTTTTGAAGCAAAATGCATGAAATTACAAGCATTGCCATATTCACTGAATGTATTTAATAAATATTTCCTCGCACAGAATTGTTTTATTTTTTTAATTTATGAGAATAAGGAAAGTCCCCAATGAAGAACTTTAGGGTGCTCAGAATACTTTTGTAATATTTTTCTTCACATTGTAAGCTAGGTAAATAGCAGCGTGGACTACTTTATAGCTATGACTTACAGTGAATCAGCAATGGTGTGATCGGTAAAGTCAGATTTTTCAATTTGGAAGTTCTTCTGGAAGTGGTTCTTTTCCAATGAAGAGTACAAAAACCTTTCAGAATGCATTTGCACAATCAGCTCTAACGGTCGATTAAGTTTTTTTTAAAGCTGCGTCCCCGTTACTTTATACTCATCAGTGTCATTTTCATTAAAATTTATACTCGGGGATGATTTCGGAAAATGTAGTCGACTACGCTCAGAAAAACTATCTGGGAGGAATATGATATATCTGGGAGGATATCTGGGAGGAATATGATATTTATTGAAACTATTCTCTGTTTGTACTGGCTCATGACTCAGAGCACGAGGTCGAAAATGTGAACTTTCTGGTTCGGGCATAAAGGATATGAACCCTGGTCCGTCTGTGCTGCAATGTAAGGAAAAGCTGGTGAAAGCTTGGTTTTTCATCGTTTCATCTTCTTCCTCTTCTGTTAATGAATCACCTTAAACGTGTAAGAAATAGCACTATTATAATAAAAGTAAGCGGACACACATTCATTTATTAGTATAAAATGAAAAGCCTAATTAAACCTCATCTAAAAAAGCAAAGTAATGACAATAATTCATGCAATTATTCATATATTATAAAGTAGCAGGTATAGTCAATGTAGGCTAGTATGAAAGCAGAATCTAAAAATCTATTGTCATTCTGCAACTGTTGATTTAAAGGCCAAAATATAAAAAAAAATGCATTAGTCCGTATTTTTGTTCTTCTTATTTGTTCATGCTTAAAAATATAGTCCTAAATATTATAACAAATGACCTAATGTACACTCTCCTACAATAAAAGAAGTGACTCTTTCAGTTTTGAAAATTTTTTTTTAAATTTCTCAAGAAAAACTTAAAGGATTATTTTGTAACTTTAGAGATCATGTCATCACTTAGTCATAAAATTGAAAGGTTTGGAAGATCTACAATAAATTACGAAAGAAAACAAGTATTTTTGGACAACCTATGCCAGAAAATCAAGCAAAAAGCTCGTAACTTATGTCGAATACTTAAGTTGTTATTTTTAATGACTGCATAAAGTTTCGTGAACCTAAAGTAAATATTTATGGACGTTTTTATAAAATAATATTTTTTTTGCCTTAAGTATTTTGCTATAACTTCATAAGTATTCCATACAATTAAAATTTTTTTTGGATAAATTTAAAATTAATTACAAAAATGTCGATTTGAAATTTTTAAAGAATTCGTTGAAAATTGCGCAAGATATGAGTATTTAAGCTAGTTTTCTACTTTTATACTTTTAGCTAGTTTTCTACTTTATACGATTTTATTCACTAAAGTATTTTTTTCATAATTTTGTAGGGAATCGCATTTGGCAACTAATAATGGTAACTTTATTTAAGAATTTCAAAAATTTCAAGCAATTTTCTTAGTAATTTTTGTACTTTTTAAAAGAAAGCTCAAAGTGATAAGGGGTTATCCACAAATTTCATCTTGCACTATTAAACAAGATTTATCAAAAATGAGACTGGAATTGTGGGGGATCACCCCCCCCCCCATAAAGTCTGTTTTTTTTTGCATGTTTTCTTTCTCTGTACCATCAAAGTTTAGTTTCCGGCTGATTATTGTGCGGTATTATCATTTGTTATTAAATTTTGTATTATACAAAGTAAAATGTGCGAAAAACCTCTGCTCGTTTTGAGCTTTCTTTTGAAAAGTACAAAAAATATAAAAAATTGCTTTAAACTTTTTAAATTTTTAAGATATTCAAATCAATTTTTTTATTAGTTGCCAAAAACGATTCACTACAAAATTATGAAAAAGCTTTTTAAAACTTTTCAGTGTATACACAGTATAAAAGAACTAGCTTAAATACTCATAACTTGAGCAGTTTTAAATTAATAGTTTTACAATTTTATATCGACAGTCAAATTTTGTTTAATTCCATTGAATATCTATAAAGTTATAATGAAATTCATTTTTTATAAAAATGTCCATATCTCCATAAATGTTTACTCTAGGGTTACGAAACTTTATGCAGTTATTAAAAATAACAATTAAAGTAATCGATACAAGTTGCAAGCTTATTGCTTGATTTCCTGCATGGGGTGTTTAAAAATAATTGTTTTTTTTCCGTAATTTATTGTAGATCTTTCAAACCTCTGAAAGCTTTAAATTTTACTGCTACGTATGAAAAATCGCATGAATTAAACATTTCTAAAGTTACTAGAAAATCCTATAACTATTTTTAGAGAAATTTTAAAAAAATGTCAAAAACTGAAAATGTCTCTTCCATTATGGTAAGGCAGTGTGTGTTCTAAAAACAAAACTTAAAACTGTGCTTCATGTTATCCCCCAATGAATACGACTAATACAAAACACTTACTAGGCTAATGTAAAATTGTTGTTTTTGATAATATTTCATTTCTGCCTAACTTAAAGGTCAATTTGTTTCAGCTTAACAATGTCCTCATCAGAAAAGAGCTTTCATTCAGAAATTTGAAAACAGGTACATTTAAATTTTCATACTTATGACTGCTCACTCCCTTGATATTTCAGCTAATTTGTTGCCAATACGAATAAGAAGTAATGCCTTTTTTACTACCGTGTAAGAGAAATATGTATATAGATAATAAATATGTAAAATAATTGGTATTTTACCAATTACGTTTTTTACCATTATAAACCGATGATGTTTTTCTGTGTGAAATGTGCCATCGACGAAGCCATGTTAAATACATAAAGGAATAAAATATTCCAAAACCTGCACTTCCGTAAGCAAAGAATCTGAATGTTTCACGAAAACCATATGCTTGCACTAAAAATCCTCCAAGAAGTGATCCAAATGATCGACCTTTATAGTAAATAAAAACATCCAATTATATTTTCTTTAGATTCAAATAAATCAAATAATGACAAAAAAAATTACAAAAATTAAAAATAATAAAAGTATGAGCAATAAATAACAATTAACTCAGTAGATTAAACTGATATCTATACTATATTGAGTTAAATAAATTAATTTAGGAGATAAAACAACATTATACTGCACTGGGTGAAAACCCTAACATCATTTCCGTTAATTCTTCCGACTATGACCACCGTTTTCCTTCATCACCCACTTTTTTTCTAAGATTTCCTCCCTCCTATATTTTTTTTACTTTTCGATAATTTTATGCCCACGGATTTGATAAACGATAATTAACGAAGTAGTTAAATTTTTTTTTGCTGGGAAAGAGGAGGAAAACGCATTAAAATATTAACAACTGTATTAAATAAATAATCCCAAGAAACTTAAACAGTAAGATATAACTTAAGTACTTGCTTCAAAAACATACGAATTGGAAGCAGCAGTAGACATGTTTCAAGCGCTCAAAGACAGGCGCCCATTCTCAAGTTCACCCCGTTTTTAGCCAAAATTATGTCTAAATATTATTTTTATTTGGGTGTGTTTGGGGAAGAAATGTCCAAGAACTTTTCACCTTTCTAGACCACAGAAGATATTTAAAGATTAAAATCAGACTTTTCCTTCCATCCAAATCAAATTCATGGCCACATAATTATCAAAAAGTTATAAAAATAGGGGAGCTCAAGGAAGAGACTGTTCGCCTCCCAATGAAGTGCCCCAGGCTCGAATACCAGCGAAAGAATTTAAGGACTTCGAATGAGTTCGGTTTGCACCGCTCACAGTACCGATGAGAAATATCTTCGATACTTGATAAATTATGGATTAGAACCCCCTTGCTGTCGTGATACTCGTGAAAAGTTTTTGTGATTTTCTCTCCGAGTAATGCAAATGCGGGTTAGTTAAATCAAAAATTCCTCCACGAAGGCTAGTGTTACCCAATGCTTGATCCAGGAGTTTCCTTGTCTTCTGGGTTGGGTTGAGAACTGCAACGCTATGGAAGTCAACAATGATAGTGATAAACTCAAAATTGGATTGAATGTTCAGCGCTGGTTAAAAGAATAGGAGAAATGAGCTTCTGAAAAATGGTGAGTGATGGAAAGAGGGTCATATTCGTATGCAGGAGGTCATTTTACAGAAAAATCAGTATTGCTCAGAAAAAAATTTGCAGTGCTGTGTATGTAAATTAATATTCTTGCAGTAATCGTTGCAATAGATTCGTATGCACGAGGGTAATTTTATAAAAAAAATGACCAATGTTTGGAAAACAAATTGCAGTGCTGTTTTTGTGCCTTAATATTCTCACATTAATCGTTCCACTGATTGTATTGGAAGTACAGGCGATATCTCTGTGTAAAGGGTAATTAGAATTGAGTTCAAGCTAATTAGTTTTTCTTCTGTCAGTTTGCATTAAGATCTTAGATTCTTGATTTCAGTTAGGAATATACAATGTATATCATGATGAGTACCAATTTCTTTTTAATCCTAATTAAATGCTAATACTAAAATATGCTTCTTTTCATTTCATTTTTTAAACTTTTCTGCATATCTAAGAGAGTACTTTTAAGTACCTTTAGTAATAAAAGATAAATTAGTATTCAAAATATTTATAGAAGTTTAAATTTTGAGTTACTTATCTTTGCAAAAAGATCCTCACTGAAAAATTTTATCTTCATTTCTAACTCTACTTTTACTAAAGAGGCAGAAATGAGCGATTTTTGTGAGTTTTTTGTTCGTTTTTTTTGTTCGTAAATTTAATTTTCAATAGGAAACCAGTTTAATGTATGGCATATGAGAGGTACTTTAAAGATCTGTAAAAATGATATTAATAAAAATTTTTGGTCAGCATTTTTACTGTCTAAAAATCTCCTTGCATTGTGTTTTTGAATTCAGCGAAAGGTTCTTATCTTTGGTAAATGAAAATATGTTAGAGGTAAAAATATGTTACCCCACCCCATTTATACGGTAAAATAAAACTATATTTTTGTTTAATAGTTTCATGTTTTCGATTGAGTGTTGAGAGCCAAATACAAAAGTATAAAAAGAAAGTAGAACGATTCCTTATTAATCGATTTTTTCTAAAAATAAAATATTTAGGAAAATTTAAATGTAAACAACAAGTCAAAAACTTTGAATCGTTATGGGTTTATGCATGAGTGATTTTTTAATGGGTGATTTAGAAAAACATGCTTGAATTCTCCAAGTAAGTAAGTAAAATAAATCCCCTTTTTTTCGGGGAATGATGAAGAATTAACGCTTCAAAGCACGTTGGTGTGAATCAAATCTTTGCGGGGGAAAAAAATGAGACCGAAGTAAAAGTATTAAAACTCTTGAACCTCTCTAAAAGGGATAGTGCAGATGCAAGGATAAATAAAAAATTGTCTATTTTTTTCCAAATTGGAAAGTCTATAAATCAACTTTCTCTAGAGAAGGGAACATCTGTGACCTTACTTAATGTCATACCTAGATCTTCGTTCTTTGAATTTTTTTTAGATGAGTTAAAGAAACTGCTCCCGAAAGGCGTTACCCATGGTCACAGGGGTCCTAAAGTTAAAAACTTTTACTGTAAAAAAATAATTATTATTTTCAAAACGTGTTTTTATATTTATATTCAATCTAAGCAATCTATTCCTTTTCTAATATTTCGGTTATTTTTATAAAATTATTAAAGTAAAATGTCAGTGAAAAAAATATTGTTACTTAGAATTTTTTTTTTCTTCTAATAATAATGTTTCGAATAAATTATTTAAACAATTGCCATTTATAAAAGATTTGCATTAATATTTCATATAAAACTTTTCAATACAAAGAGAACAATTAAATTCAACAATAAAAAACGTGCTTATTTGATGAGCATTACCAGCATTTATGACAGTTCATTCAATGTTCAGAATTCATTTTCATTTCAACGAAAACCATAATTCAGCTTATTTATTTTTTCATTTACTGCTTATGCATACTCTAAGCACAAATTCTTACCTCTCCCGACCTGTGAATTCAACTGTCTAACATGAAATCTAATTTTAAGGCCACTATTGATAAGACAATGAAACACTAACAATAATATTTTCAAAGTGATTAGTAGTGTTTCTTTGGTTAGGTTTACTATTGCTAATGAACTTTATTTATTAATTCAGGGTTCCACCAAAAGAAAGTTGATTATTTAGGGTTCCGAAGCTGGAAAAAATTGGAAGTCACTGGTTTAGAGAATTTACGATTCTAGGCATTTAATATGTATTTTTATATGTATGTAACATTTTAGAATGCGTTATGCTAAAACAAATTAAATTACTGCGAACATTCTATCTTTCAAGGAAAAGAAAATAATGAACAAATGTGTTTTACATTTTGCCACACCTGTATTAAATATTTGGAATTTTTCTCCCGAATGGATAGAAAAATGTATTCCCCTTAAATGAATAATTGTAAAACCGAAAAAAAATATCTATGAGTAGGTGGATCAAATATATATACATAAAATTTTTTTAATAGCAGTAGATTTTCATTCTCGTTGTCATGGCAACAATAGAGCTTTATCTACAGCCTTAATCATTTTTTGTCAGTGTTTAGCTCTGTGCAAGTGTTTTCTTTTTCTTCTTCTTCTTAGTAGCTTGAATAATGAGTGAGTGTAATGCTTCTAATGTAGTTGCACAACGCATAATAAAGAAATTTTTGCAAGGGAAAATGTTAAACCAATTAGAATTTTGCATAGATTACAGGCACAGTATTGGCTGAACAGATTACAGCACAGTATTGGCACAGATTACACACTCAAGTGTTGGTTAAGGTGCAATTTATTTAAACAAGGCAGTGAAGATGTTGAAAACATGTCTCATGCTCGTCGACTAAGAACGAGTCTTACGACAGAGAAAATTGGCCAGATTCGTGTAACTCGCAAGTGTTTTTTGGGACTCACAAGGAGTTGTGTACGCTGATTTCCTTGATGAACGAAAAACAATTAGTGTAAATTATTATTGTGAGCTTTCAAAGAAAGTCAAATTAGTCTATCGGTCAAGGAAACGTGGAATGTCAATCCTCAAAGTGCTCTTGAAACAGGACAATGAGACACCTCATAAAGTTGAAGTTATACAACAAAAGTTACAGGTATCACACTGGGAAACAGTTGAACATCCTCCATATATCCCTGACAAGGCTCTTTCGGACTACCATTTATTTGGACCCCTTAGAGAAACCTTGGGGGAGGGAGATTTTCATCCAATGAAGAGGTAAAAGCTTTTGCGCACAATTTGTTCACTTCACGGCCTAGTTCTTTGTACGCCACCAGAATTAAACAAAACTTTCAAAACGTTCGAAAAGGTCTATAGAAGTTCACGGAAATTAGGTAGAAAAATAAATATTTTTTGGAAGTAATATTTAAACATTTAGTTATTAAAGAAGTTTCATTTATATTTGATTCACTCTCGTACTTTAAAAATAGATGGTTTAACATGTATTAACTGTATATGCTATTTATGTTTTATTAATGCACTTTAATGACATTATTTTTTATACTTACCTGATATTACGTGTAGTCCATTCCACAAAGTCATTATCGTAGTCAACATGCTAATTGATGCTAGTTCTGTACAATACAGTGTGACACCAACCGTTAGTAATGTTACTGTGAAGTTTTCCATCATTTCAAAAATGAGACAGACATACGCATTTTGAGCTACAGAATAGCCTAAAAATCTCACTGTATATGCAGCAAAAGCTGTTATGATTACATTTATGTAGCCCATTTTCTTTGTGGTCCATGTTGCAACAAGTGCCATGAACAATCCAGTCCCACTTCCAACCGTTACAGTAAGTCCCATAATTAAATTATTTGAGTCCAGCTCACTCTCAAGGAACCAAAATAGAAAATTTTCTAAGAATCCCCAGCATATACCTAATGCAGCAATTTGAATGAGTAGAAAAATCACTTCTGGATTTTGAAGAAGCAAAGCCAAATTTCTAAGAGGATTCTCGGATGGAAGTTTCATGCTAAGATCTAATTTTAATGAAACTAAAGCTGCTGTTAGGTTTATAGCTCCATACATAAAAAAACACGGTTTGAATGTACCTAACTCATCTACAAGGAGTCCGCTAATGGGCGCTAATATACACATTGTGATTGTCGACCAAAATCGCTGATATCCTACATCAGCTTTTAGATTTTGAATGATTGCCATTGAAGCCGCGTCAAACAAACCGTTTATCAGTCCAATTCCCAATGTAACTGTCCCAAGTAAGCCCAAAAAGTTACCCCAAAATCATTAGCATCAGAAGTTGCACATTCTTCAAGGAACTCGTGACTGTTAACTGAGCAACTAACATCACATTTTTTTGAAAAACATTCACAAGATATGCTATCAAACGTTTTTCCATCATGAATAATATAAGATTCTAGTGTAGTTTTATTTTCTATTATGTTTTTAATTTTCAAATAAGTTTTGAATTTTGTTGAACAGAAAAACAACCATCTTTAGTGTGGTTATCACAGGTATCAATGCAACTTCTTTTATCTCTGGAAAAAATAAGAGGAATAGTGCTCGTATTATTTTGACAGTTAGATTCACATTGAAATGAAACAGTTGTACTGATAAATGTCTTTGTTTGTAAAGAGATTCTGGGACATAAAGTTTCGTCATTCAGTGTTAGGTATGTATTTTCTATAGAACCACAATCCAGATGAAAATGAGATACAGTTTTTTGACTTGGAACACTTGGTACAAGAAGAAGTAGATTTGCAGTAACAGCAGAAAATGTTAGAAAAAAACTGAAAATCAATTAGAAGTTCCCTATTTTATCAGCAATCATACCAATCATTGGTGCCACAATTAACGCTATTACTGGTTGAACTGCAAATATTATTGCAGTTTGCTTTATGCTTACACCAAGAGATTTCAAATGCACTGTGAAGTATGGGTAAAGAGTTGCTTGACCTAAAATGAATAAAAGATTTATATATATATATATANGAATTTTTATTTTCTGTACAAAAAAAAAATTTATATATATATATATATATAGACCTTATTATAGATTATATAATATGGATTCTAGTTCTAAGTGAAAGATTTGTTATAGATGTGTATGTAATAGAACTTTATTCGGCAATAAATTATGTATTTGAACAAACACTAATATTTTTTTAATGGAACTTCAAATCGAATCACCAATTAATAAAGATTTATTGCCGGTGACATTTATATTATAATAATTATGTTAAGAATAATAATCAATGCATAGTATTCATCAGATAATAAGGATAAATGTCTTTGTATTTTAGTGTATTTTCTTGTTCACTTCAGAAAAGTAAGGGTTGTTTTCCTTATTATTGACAATTTTTAGTTCGCAGCTGTTATTATTGTCACCAAAGGTGGTATAGTTTCAGAGTTGTTTATGTTGTCAGCAAAGATAGCAATAATAACTTATTTGCAATTAACTACTTAACTTGTAATACATTATGTGGGGTGTTCCGTTACGACTACTCTTAATGTGTATTTCTAGAATCTTTATCAGAAATCACAAATTAATATTTATCTGAGAAAAAAAATCAAAAAGGCTATCGAATCACTGCAAAAAAGTTTATGTTGTACACATCAAAATAGGCTTGATTAAATCTAACACAATTTTGCCGATATACCACAATTTATAGATAATATTTTTCATAATAAATAACAGAAATATTACATTTGTTTACACTAACCCCGTTTCCACATTGTCCTCTCTTTTCCCTATATCCTTGATCGGCTCCAAAAATTTTCAATTTCTGTGCTTATCTATCTATTCATCTATCATTTCCAATTTTAGTGACTTATATTTGGTTAAATCGCGGTCTTTATTTAGATATCCAAAATTTTGATCTACAGCCAAAAACAATACCAAGAAGATGCAGCTTTTAGTAGCTATGTCTAAAGTTTTGCAGAACTTATTTTGACAGAGCCTGGTATATTCTCAAGACAATCGGTTCAACATTGAACTATTGTATTGCCACCTTGAACCATATTATTTGCCAAACTTGTAGCAACCTTAATTAGGTGTTGAAAGGAACAATGCTTCCATTCAGATTGAATTTACACTAAGAAAGTATAAGATAAGAAAACATAAATTCTCACGATAATAAGGTTCAACTTGGTTCCATATTAATGTTACGGTAACTTTGAACGATATTATGGTTCAATACTTTCCAAATTTGCTAACAGTGTAAAGTATAATTGAAACTGTTGCAATTGATCCAGTTGTCACCGAGAAATAAGGCGGTTGAGATTGCCAAGCTCTTTTAGTGACGTCATTCCCAGTAGTTTTGACTTGCCTCTAATTTTAGATATTTGTCATTGAACAACAGATCAGCTTCGTTTGATCGTCGGTTATGCGATTCTTTCTCATTTTATGGTTTTTAATATTATATTGATCTATGCAAGGGCTGTACCGAGATTTAAAGGTTATAAAAATGTTAAGTTTGCAAAGTTATTATATATATTTATATATTAGCACATATTTATGAATTTTTTATACATTAGCACATATTTATTTATCAGCACATATTATGAATTATTTATATATTAGCACATATTTATTTTGAGTTTATTGTTAAAAAAAGTAAAATATTGAAAATATTTTATTTCTTTAATAAACTCAAAATAAAAGATGCTTAATTTAGATTTTTTAAAATAATAAATACTATTTCACAGTTTTACATTATTAAGGGTGTATTATCTCGGTATTTATACTTTGCTAAATCATTTTGCGTTTTTGTTATATTATATGCGTCGTTTATTTGCAAATAATGTTGTATTTGTGTTTATATTATTCCGACTTTGAAATTTAATGATTATCGTAGGGTTTTAAAACAACTCTGTAGAACCTATTTTAAAATAGTTATTCTATGAATATGCCAATAAAATTATAACTTTTTTATTATTTTATTTTCTTGCATTATATGACATGTTTTTTTCAAAGTTATCCTTATTTATTTTCTAATAAATGAATAAATCCAGTATTTCATCATATATCAAAAAATTACAAATGATACATTTGAATGAGGTTCACTCATTTGATATTAAAATTAGCTATGATGAATCATGATTTAAAACTGAAATAAAAACTTCTCTTATGAAATTACTTTCTATTATAAAATGCAAAAAATAATGCTTTATAAAAACATAAAATAGTCTTATATATTCATTTTATTATGTTATAACGTGATAAATAACATTGATTTATTCTAATAAAATATTAAAATTTTCCACTTAAAAATATTTAAATCCTAGTAAATTAGCTGAAGCAAAAATATTTGACTTCGCTAAAAAATATTTGAACTATTTATTATTGTTTTCTCTCAATACAAATTTGATTATCACGCACCCTAGCACTTCCGAGGAGATTGTCAAAAACTTACTGGACTTGACTCTTGGTATTTGCAAGGAGAGCAAAAATTCTGGTAAAATTACCATACTGTATAGTGATGACATTTCTGATAAAAGAAACCATAAATTCTTTTTTAATAAAACTAATATATACGGTTTTTAAACCATTTATTTAGAAATTTTTCAGTTCAGATGGTGGTGTTTTACCGGAAATTCTGGTTTTAGAAATTTTAGTTCTTGTGAACACACATTTAGTAAAAAAGTTTTTTTGCCATGTTGTAAGGTATCGTGATAAAATTGTCAAATTTTACCACATTTACAAATTTTATCACATATCATAAAACCATATTTTATTGTTAATTTTACAAAAATCATTACCAAAGCGCTTCGGTAAAAATTACTGAGTTTCATGGTATTTCTATACAGGCAGAAATACAGTAAATTTTATCATATTCTGGTACTTTTGACCAAAATATTTTCTCTGAACATTATGAATCATACAAATTTATTAAAAGCGATTTCTTTCAATAAGCATGGCTATGGTAAATAAATAAGGAAAAAACTATTTTTAAGGTGGCATTGATGAAATATTATTATAATTAAGGAACTAAAGGAAGAATATATAAATGTTAAAACCAATTACATATAGGCATTCAAATTTTATTGAAATGTGTAACAATATTAAATATTTCAACAAAAGATATGGTATTAATATTAAATTCATGCATTTATATTGTCTTATTTATTATTACTTCTTCATAAACTTAATGTACTTCAAAGGTATTTTTTCCCTTCAAATATATTTAATTGTGAATCGAAATCAATGAAGTAAATAATTGCACTATTAAAAATTGGGGTCAAAATATATTCAAATATTCGAAAGTTCTTAGAATTCGATATGTTGCACAAAGTTAAATATAAGTTCTACGATTTGATTCAGGACAAAATATGTTTACCTCCATAAATAAGAAACATCAAAATTTTTACAGGTATTGCTTCTTCTCTTCTAAGGTTATTTTTAAATTTCTCCATTTTGATTTAAAGGGAAAGGAATGTTATTTGTATTTATGTTTGATGTATTTACTATTTGGATACATAATTCTAAGATTAGATACACGATTTTTTTACGTTGATAACAATTATAACCGCTAAGATTCCGGAACAAATTAATAATTTTAGTATCAGCAATATCAGTCCATTGAAAAACTCGAAGGATTCGAATTGTTTTATGCCTTTATGATAAGCATAGACAAGAACTGATTATGCCATGCACTCTTTTAAAATATGTTGATTTATAATTTTGCCATAAATAAGTAAATAAATTTTTGTTTCTAAATTTAGTAAGAAATAAGCTCTTATTATTCTTTCAGGTGGGCTCGACAAAAAGAAATCTATGCCTAGTGAAGGGCTATTTTCTGTGACTGGGGGAAGGAATCGTGAAAGGGTTGATCACAAAAATAAAGCTCCGATCACTACCTCTATGACCACCGTAGTTAGGGATAGGACCATCATAAAAGGTTTCCCGACATTTTTCATAACTCGAAAAGCATGGGAAAACTTCGGTCGTTTCATTAGATTCTGCGTAAATGCCTTACATTGCGTGTAGTAAACAAAGATAATATTTTTTAAAAATGAACTATTTTTTACTTGTATGGTTATTTTTAAAACAAAAAACCAGTTTCCCAGATATCATTGTTTCATTGCAATGTAAAAACTGTGCTGCATTACCTATCCGCATTTTTGTTGAAAAAAGCTAACAGTTGTAAAAATAATTATTTTTTAAAAAATTTATTACCGAATCGAGCTTTCTTTTACACTTCAAAGGCACTAATATTTGATAAAGTTAGCACCTATCTACAGTTCGCTGGTGCAATGTAATAAATTTTGGTGTTTAGTTATCACATTTTTGGTGTTTAGATAAATTAAATAAATTTTTAAGTGCAGAACTGCAGTTATCGTGCAAAAAAATAACAAAATAACAATTGTTTGAAATAATTAGTGCAATTGTATTTATAAAATTGTGCTTGTTTTTTTAAAGGAAATTTTTTTGCAATGAGGCCATGAATTGATTCAAACGCGCATAATAAGCAAAAAATGAAAAAAAAAAAATTATAAAATAAACAAAACTGTAACATTGCAAAAAAGATAAAAAAAATGTGACAACTTGCATTGTAAAAAAATTTACTTTACATAACACAAAAAACTGTGGCAGCTATGCACCAAAATTTTTTGCATTGTGAAAAAAGTCGTGTTTTCCGTACTTATTTGCGTTTTCGAATCTTAAATTTCTATTACGAATATGTAAATTAATATATATAATTTTTAATTTGCGCTTTATACTAAATTAATAACTTCTATGCATCTCAGAATAAATACAATTAATTACTTTAAAAAATAAAATAAAGGGAAAAAAAGTATTATAGTTCAGACGAAATTCAAAAAAGGTACTATTATCGGTGCTCCATTTTTTAAAAAAAATAATTATGTAGAAGCAAATAAAAATTACTGAAAGTAACTAACTAATATGAGTAAACTGATTTATTGCCCAAATTAGAGAGAGTCACTAACAAAATAATTGGTAATAGCTCGCTGTTTTGGATTCTTATTCGCACATGCTTTCTAAAAGTCTTCTAACTTATCAACTGTATCCTAAAAAAATAAAAAAAAAAATAAAAAATAAAAATTGAATTTTCATTTCTCTTTCAAAACGATTGAGTGCTTCGTAAGCATCGATCAAAAGAAAGTAAGTATTCCCTTGTGAAACTTAAGAAAAGTTTCAGCTTTATACGTCTTTACCTATAGATAGGAATCAATTTCTTGGAACAACCTATGACAGTAGAGAGAAATAACTATCCTGAGTGAACAAAGGATCAACATAGGTGGTCATTTCTCAGGAAAACATGCCTCATTACTTTCCTCCATGAGGTTAAAAGAAATTTTTTTTTTCATATTAGAGAACAAAACGGCTTATTTCCAGTAATGTTCCTTAACATGGTTTCGTCAAGGAAAAAGTCACAGTTCAAGTGTCTTGCACTTGAAGCAAAGTTATAATTTTAAACTACACATCCCATCTTACAGTGAAAAATTATCTGTACTTTAGGACGGACAAATAACTTAAATATTTTAAAACTTATTTAACTTTTTTTGAAAATAGCCAGATTGGTGACATATTTCCACCAAGAGGAAAATTATCAAAATCAATGCCTTATTCGTATATTTGCAAATTCTTATGAGCCAAGATAATGCAGCATTGGAGTCAAATATTAAAAAAATAGACTGCAGACGATTTTCAATTTCTCAAAACTGTGGCTTTTCCCCATAATGCGCCATTTTTAGAATTATCCTAGGGGAGCAGGATGGAAATAGGCTGAACTTGACTTTGTTACAAACTCATCACAGTTACGAAAACAACAATTTATTCCATAAAAAGTATAATTTCCTGTGACGACAGAACCTTAGAAAAATGAAAACGTGCGTGATTCGTGCTTTGACAGAGTCTTAGCGAAAATAAAAAGAAAGAATTAGTGGTAAAAGAAGTCAAGTTTCTTGAAAAACACACACATGTTTTTTTCAGTAATTTTTTTTTAATTAAAAATGTTTATTTTCATTTTTTTTTAAAATAATTTGATTCGAAATTTTATTTATTTTTTACTTTATCCTGTACCAAATTCCTTGGGGGTATTCATCCATTCCTCCTCCTAGGCGAATTTCTTACCCCTTTCCTTATCTGTCGGATATTGAAGGTAACAATAAACAAAATGAAAAAAAGAAGCAATAATAATTTAGCAAGCTTTTAGTGTTTGAAATAGTAGTTTGAAACCTTAGAGGAGATATTAGGGTAGAGAGAGCCAGTCTATCGTTTGGGCTCGGAAAACTTGTTCAAAGATGGGGGTTACCTTTTTGGCGAAAAATTCATAGCTGGCGGTCGCATCGTACAGGAATATTTTTAAGAGTACCTAAGGACTTTTCTGGCTCTCTCTACAGCTGACGTGCTTACATAAAAATCGCAAATAAATGTTTATAAGTGAATATAAAGGAATAAAAATGTTATTTGTGAAATGCAAAATGTCCTCCTTTAATGAATTTTTCGTCACACCCGTATCTACAGCAGTGTACTACCATTATTTTAAAATTTTATAGTTCAAAACGCAGCTCATCAATCCACCTCCATAGTAAAAGACTGGGGATAGGGTTTACTGGAGGGAAAATCGTCCAGGAATCACGTGACGATGTTCTTTGCAACGAGGGATGGGGGACTGGTTCTCTCTACCTAAATTACTCCTCTAAGTTTGAAACAGCGCAGGGGTGGAAATAATAAAATTTTCCCTAAAAATTCTGAAAAAGTTCCATTAGAATAAGGAAAAAAAAAGTTAACGTTTTTGGCAATTAGTAACATATTTGTTTGGAACTTGTACAAAAATTAGGTGGATAAAGAAGGATTTTAAATAAATTAGATAAATATGTAAAGCGTGTTAATCATGTTGTAAAGGCTATTTTCGGCCACATTAAAATGCAAGTGTGTAAACGCAACTAATGTGTAAAATGTGATAAATATAAACGTAAAATTGTAAGTTATCATCGATATGTTTAAAATTTTTTAATTTCTCTTCACAAATGTCTCCCTTGTATTGATACAATACAATCCCCTTGTATCGCTTATATGAACCCAGTTAGTTCTGACAAAAATACATGTAAAAATATTTTAATCACCAAGTAAAACTCCTCAGTTCAACCTCATACTTAATTGCTGGCGCGTCACCCCTAACCAGCCCTCCTTAACTCCCCATATCATTATCTTATCCATCAAAGATTCAGCTTTTTAGAGGGGCTGAAATCCAGCTAAAAGTGGAGTAATACCCTAACACTCCTTCATTTCATCATTTCCTTTTAAGGGCGACTTTAGTCCTTCATCAAAAAGAGGTAAAAAGGAAAGTTAAAAAATAAATATATCAATAAATAAGTAAACAATAAATAAATAGAATAAAAAATGAAATAAATAAAAAAATCACCCGATATCAAACTACATGATCCCTCAGGGAATAACTGGCCTTCAAAGACAAGACGTGGCATTCAATTATTGATTGATTTTAATGCAATTATTATTAATCAAACTCTTTTTAAAAAAAAAAAGAAAATTCATACAGGGAACACCACAGCGTTTTATTCTGTATCAATGTATCCACTTCAAGTGAACTCTTTATTTAAATATTGAAATTAATTTGTTTTTTTTTCGATGACGCATTTCTGTTACATCTAATGGAATGCACAAAAATCTTTCACAGTTAACGTGGCAGTAAAGGAATCCTCTTCTTAACTACATCTTATGACATAATGAAGGTGAAATTAGGATCAACGATGATGGAGGAGAAAACGAATTTTTCAGATTTGTGTGTTTTGAATTAGAAGCAATCTCTTTATTTCTTGACTTAAACCAATTCGCTCAATATCACTAAATTTATAACCGTCGTTGAACAGCAGACCCAGTTTTTTGGGTTTGTGACTACTAACATTCAACTCCAATTTGGAACCCCATTCAGAAGACAAGGGAACTTCTGGATCAAGTATTGGGGAGAAATTCGCCTTCGCGGAGTACTTTTTGATGTAACTAACCCGTACTTAAGTTACACGAAGAAGAAAACCACGAAAACTTCCCATAGTTAGCCTTGCAACAAGGGGGATCTAACACATGATCCGTCTACTACTTAGGATATTTGACGTCAGCACTGTGGTCGGTGTGAGCAGGGTGCGGAGCTCGAATCAACCAGCCTTCGCTGGGATTCGAACCCGGTTCACCTCAGTGGTTTTTTTAATATTTTATTTTAAAACCGTCGTTCAACAGCCAACTCAATTTAGGGTTAACGTTACTAATGTTCAACTCCGTAGCCTTGTAATTTTGAACCCAATCCAGATGTCAAGGGAACTCCTGGATCTAGGGTTGGGAGAAATTTACCTTCGTGGAGGACTTTTTGATGAAACCAACCCGCATTTGCGTTACATGGTGAGGAAAACCACGAAATCCTTCCACGGTTAGCCTGATGCCAAGGGGACTCTAACCCATGATCCATCTACCACTGAGGATATTTTACGTTAGCACTGCGGTTGATGCGAGCCGGGTGCGGAATTCAAATCAACCAGCTAACGCTGGGATTCGAACCCTGTTCACCTCATCGGGTTGTTGAAAATATTTGTCGATTTGTTATCATGCGAGATATTACGAGAAGGAACTTTTCAGGGCTATTCAAACTACTTTGAGGGCCCTCTAAAAGAATCCACATTTTTCAGTTAATATGCATGGTTTTTAATCACAATATCAAATAACAGACAACAGCAAATTTTGAAAACCAGAAGCCTTATTTAGAAGTACATCATATAGAAATTCTAAATTTAATTCAGTTAAACTTTGAAAAGAAAATACTAAAATTTAAGTAAGAGTTGTTGATGAGAGTGATAAAAATTATGTAGGAAATAAAATATTTTTACAAAGTAACTAGCAAAGCATCTATAAAATTCTAAAGAATCAATTGTGCTATTTGTTATTTACTTTCAAAAGCACTATTCATCAGGTATAAAGCCCCAACAAAAAGTCAAAGGTCAAACTGATTAGAAAAAATGAAAATTCTTTTATTTTATTTATTTATTATTATTTTTTTTTTTTGGATGAGTAATTTGTGTTGAGGACTCTAAGGAGTTGGTGGCCTTGGGCACGTGCCCCGAATGCTTTTTCGTAAATCAGTCCCTGGGAGTATTTGCCCTTAAACTTTTGCAGCTTCTGATTTGGAATATATTACATAATTTTGATATAATACATAATAATTTTGATATATTACATAATTTTGATATGAGTATGATTTGGAATATATCGTAAAACACACTTGTTATTTTGCATTATATATTTTAAGTAAATTTAGTTGTAAAGTATATTATCTCGTAAATTCCGTTAATACGATGAAATATATTATTTCGTAAATTTAGTTAATACGACTAAGTATATTATTTTGTAAATTAGTTTATTATTTCCTTTAGAAGGGATCATCGTATTCTTAAGTAAACAAAATGAAATACTGTCAAGCTTAACTTGTTCATAAAGTATAAATTAGTTAACAATGTTCCTTAAACCCTTATTGCGTTCAAATATTATATTTCTTGTTTGTTTGTGCATTTTCTTCCATAAAATAACTTAATATGAAAGAAAATAAAAATATAATTATGTTCCATCTTTTTTTCCTTTTTTTTACTTCTTTTCCTTCCAATATTTTTCAAAAACAACCACTATGGTTATTAATTAGCTTTATTTCAAATCTGTGCCAAAAAAAAGGAACGAAAAAACAAAACAAACAAAAAAGACATGAAAACACTTTAGCATACATTTTCTCCGAAGTAAATAATTTTTTTTGTCACTGAAATAATTTTCAAAACATTAATAGTCAAATTATGTGTATACCAACTTATATAACTAATTTACCATTATAATTACATATATCAAAATCAAATGACCTAATTTTAGATGACAAGATGTAATTTATAATTCATTAATAATTAACTAAAAAAAAAGGGCATTTTAGCTGATTTTTGAATAAGGGATTTTCTGTATTTCCACTGATATAAATATTTTTTTTTATTCTCTTTAGATGTGTAGGGAGTAATTAAGAAAAAGAAAACTTGGTTCTTTCCTTACATTTGGAGAATCTTATTTAAAATGGAGTAGTAAAGTAATGAAAAATAATGAAGAATAATAAAATAATGAAGAATAATAATGTTCTAATAAATAGCAGAAAATTATGTTTACTTTCAAGTTTTTACACACTAGATATCAGCATCAATTATCACGTTTGAGAAATTTGATTCCGATACAATATCAGAATTTTAAAGGGTATATGTCATTAAAAAAAAAAGAAATTAAAACGTAAATAAAAAAAATAAATGAATAAATCGAATAAAAGAAACAAACAAATCTCATCCAATGCCATGTTTCAAGAATATGCATTTCAAATAAAAATAGGTGCTTTAATTTGCACAGTTGCAGATCTCCATACAGGGCTGTTTGTAGCGAGGAAACTGGCAGAAGAACCATTTCATTGAGGATTGAACCACTAACCGAGATTTGATCGCGACTATTGAGACTTTTTAACAATTGATTTCTGCCGCCATAGTCTTGTGTAAATGTTTTAAATTTTAATACGTCTTGGTAGTGAAGGCCTATGGACTATAATGCCAAGGAGTAAGAAGTAGTAAGCATATATGGCAGTACTTTTACTTTCGTTACTTGTACCGCCGGTACAAGTAAAAAGTACGTACTTTTACTTGTACTTCGTTACTTTTTAAATTTAGTACTTTTACTTGTACTTTCGTTACTTTTTTAGGGAAAAAGTACAAGTATTTGTAACGGAAATGTCCAATGAAATCGTTACTTTTTTCTAAAACTCAGAAATCTTTCTAAAAAAAAATTTAAAAAAAATTTAATTTTAAAAAAAAATGCTTATGTTTTTTTAATTTATAAAATTAATGTGCAATATATAAGCATTCACAGCTAACTTCGTGAGTTTAAATACCTTGACCTCCCGTGGAGTGCTTATTCAGCGTGGTTAAGCGATGGTTAAGCACGTTCTGAGAAATTCTCGCAGCAGATTCAGTGACACCACTTTCGAAATGCAATTATTTTGCAAAATGAATAAAAAATATTAATTAGCAAGTTATTTTCATTCATTTTCGAGTTTTATGCATTTATTTAATAGATTTTAAATAAAAAATGTTGGATTTTGTTATTATGTTTTTCAATTTTCTTTTTGAACTCACTAAAAATACATTTTTGTCTTAATAAATTTTTTACTAAATACATTTTTACCTAGTGCATTTTTTACTGAAATTATGTTTATGCCCGACCTTGTCAAACAAAGCCCAGTCAAATTTCTAAGTTTAGATCTCTAAGTCTAATGTTCGGAAAATGATTTTCTCGCATGACTTCAGCATTAGCCATTGTTACAAATAAAACTGTAGACTGTTCTATTTCAACTTATACTGCACATTCAATTATTTTTTACCAGCTCAAAGATCACAAAGCTATCTGAAACCCCGTGTTTGCTTTGTTTATGTTTGTGCTTTTAAAACGCGTTTCTATAGAGTAAAACAATTTTAAATCAATGGTAATTTAAATAAATAAAAATAATAAACTAAAAATTAAAATCAATAGATAAAATTTCTTTTTCGTGCAAATCCATAAAAAGTTTGAAATTAAAACTATATTTGATTTTAAAGTTATATTATACGATTATATTATAAAATTATATTATAATATTCTTTCGAATTTAAAAGTAAATTTAAATCCATAACTTTCAAAATTAAAAATAATTAAATAAATAACAACAATTTTGCAAAAACATTACAGAACATAAGAATATTATTCAATAAAATTTAGGTTACTTTAAATTTTCAATTTCCTAGAAATGTACTTTTAAATCGTTACTTTTTTTGTTTTGTACTTGTACTTTTACTTGTACTTTTTACTCGTTACTTTTTAAAATAAGAACTTTTTACTTTTTACTCGTTACATTTTTTAAAATTACTTGTACTTTTACTCGTTACTTTTTAAATGTAACGTTGCCATATATGGTAGTAAGTAATATAATAGTAAGTAAGAGGGAAAAAATGTAAGTTTATTATCATCTCCCCAAATTTTTTAAACTTCTTTATGAAACTTGGTATATCAGACATCTTGGAGTCGTATAGCCAACACTAAAATGTGAAGTTTAATTGATATTATACAGATAATAAAATATTAAAAACCAAAAAGTTCAATTTTTTATGATATTAATAGAGAACTGGTTGTAAATTTTTAGGGCATCTTTAAAGTTTTTGCCTCATGCAAAAAGTTCAAGAAATTCGTCAATTAATACATATATTGTTGTATACGCAGTGTGGATAAAAACTTTCCACCAAAGAACTCTGTTTTTAATCCCATTTATCATTATTTTAGTTTTGATATCAGTTTATTATTCATGGTGATTATTTTCAAACTCCATTTCCCTTCATCCAATGGATTCAACATATAAATAATGTATGTGCTACTGTGAATGACCGAAATTGGTGGTTGTTAACTTTCACCGGTGAATGTCGACAATCACATAATCGCTTTGGTAAATGTCCGAAATATATACTAGGTTTAGTTATATATACTAGGTTGGGCCGCATACATTTGCCCGGTATGCCCTACTTCAATGTTTCTTTAAGGTTCAGTGCCACTGCCCGGTATACCTTACACTAATGTTTTTTTAAAGTTAAGTGCCACAGCCCGGTATGCATTTAACAGGTACTCCGAACACTAATGCTTCTCCTAATCTATCTACAGCAGATATTAAAATATCAAATAAATATAATCATATAAACGACTAAATTAATATCAAATCGGATATATTCGGACATTCACCAAAGTGACTATGTGGTTGTTGACATTCACCGGTGAAAGTCGACATTCTTTTGATTTCCGTCAGTCACGGTAACATATACATAAAACATATGTTTCATACATATCAGTTTTCTTGTAGATAGCCATTTCTGGTATTAAATAGAAATTTTTTTACTATATATAATCATTTTTAAATAATTAAATCAATGTTCTATTCATATTTTCATGGTTTGTTTCCTTTTTTGACGTCAGATTAAAATTGTGCTAAAGGCTAATAAAATCGTGCGAATTTCTTTTGTTTCAATTTAAAATAAATTTCACTTATTATTTCGTGTTTAGTTATTCCTTGTTTTTCCAAATCACGTTACATCATAGTGAAAGTTAAGCAAAAGCATGTCAATTGTTCTGTTAAAACACGCATTTAAAAATGCATATTAATTAATAATAATGGGTTTTTAACCCTAACGACATTGTTGTGGTCACTCCTCTTTTAGCGTTTATTATGAGACTTTTTAAACAAGTTTAAAACTGCCTGTTTTCTTAGATCAAAACTTTTTTCCGGTTGTTATATTTTTTTTAATGTTATGACTCATATCACACAAACTGTGATTTCCCCCCCTTAATTTTAAGTCTTCAGTTTTTTTCTTTTTTGTTGAAAAACAGGTTACATTGAAAGTTCTGACCTTGATTCTTGGGTTCTTGGTTTGCATAACATTAAAATGAAGGAAATGCATACCTTCGTTAAAATATTTTTCCCTTGTTAAAATGACCTTTTAAACGTTAGAAAAATTCTGGCGAAATTTTTTTTTATATATTAAAGTTAACAAAGTGATTTTTCTTTGCATTTAAGCAGAATAAAAAAAAAATTTTTTTTTTTAATATTTTAAAAAAATTCTGTTTAAAATTATGTTAAACAGAATGGAGAAAATTATGCTTAAAGTTTTTTTTTTAGAGGGAATTTTTTTTTTTTTTGAAGTCACAATTTATAAAGTAAAATTTTAACTACAGTTTTCTTCGTTAAAATATTTTTCCCTTGTTAATGACCTTTTAAACGTTAGGAAAATTCAGGCGAATTTTTTTTAAGTATTATTATCTTTAATAAAGTTAATAAAGTGATTCTTCTTTACATTTAAGCAGAATGAAAAAAAAAGAAAAACTTTTCAATTTTTTGAAAAAGTTATGTTTAAAATTATGTTAAGCAGATGAAGAAAATTATGTTTAAAGTTTTTTTTTTTTAGTGGGAAGCTTTTTTTTTTTGAAGTCACAATTTATAAAGTAAAATTTTAACGACAGTTTTCTCCGTGAAGTGGATAAATTAAATAATAGAGGGGCTATTTTCCCCTTATGTTTAAATTTTTTATTTTTTCCTTAAAACAAATATCATAATTTCCTTTGGAAATGAAAACTGATGTTACAGTATAAATCAATGTTTTAACCAAGAAAAGAAATTCTGCTTGGATTAATCAGTGTTTTGAACATTTTTTGCCAATGGGGAAGACAGACCGTTTTCATACTCCATAGCACTTTATGACTTTGATTTTACTGCTTATTATAATTTTTTTCCTTAACTCAGGTTGCTTATATTCATCAAAAATTACTAAAGTTAAGGCGTGGTTATTAAGGGTCTAGAGAATCTTTTAACTGATCATAAGCCTCATGAGGAAGGTTTGTCGTGTGACCCAGTGCGTTGGATTTCTACAAGGTGCCAACTACAGTTCGTATTCATTCTTTTAACTTTGTAACAGCTTCAACTTTAATTATAGAAGCGATGTCTGAGTATAATAAAAGGGCTAAGTGTTTCACTTAATGAAAATGAAAACTTCTAGAGTGTCTAGAGTTCCCGCAAAAAAATGTTGCGTTAGCTTTCTTATCTTGAAAATAGTGCAAAGCAAAAATGAATTGCAAAGCTGTAAAGCATCACCGATTTAGTAAGAGTAAACTTAGAAGAGGTTACTACTAAAATAAGAACGCTTAAAATGCACATTTGTTTACTTTTGATTTTTAACTCTTAGATTTAACAAACGTTCTTAAAAAGATAATCAGTTCTTATCAGTTCAATCAATTATCAGTTTTAGTTCTTATAATTATTTTAGATACGAGATACCTTTACGAGCATGTACAAAAAGAGAAGTTTAAACATCGAAAAGAAAAGTATATGTTGTGATTACAGATTGTTCCCCCTTTTTATTTAAGATTGCTTCATCAATTTACAATGTTGGAAATCACTGAAAAATAAATTCGTGTCTTAAGTGATCGTTTCATAGCATTGATATTCAAAAATGTATTCTTCAGGGAACTCATTTTGGATTCCATGGAGGAATTACAAGTATTCCGAGAATTAGGACTTCTTTTTAACTATTAATAAGTATATTTATATCTTATCAAGCCGACCGGCCTGTGTAGGGGGCAGGGAACTGTCCTTGCATCAGAAAGGCTCTGGGTTCGAATCCCGATGTTCTTTCCTTCTCTGTACTATCTGTCGTCACTGTGGGAGCGATGCTGGCCCACATATATATAATATGGTGCCCTCGAAAGAGAGGTCAGCAGAAATCGTCCTGTAAATGTCTGAATTGACGGATGTTAACACAGGTGGGCATTGGAAAAAAAAAATCTTATCAATAATTCATATTTCGGCTGTTTATATGAACTTAATTATGTAAAAATAAGATCACAAACTTTTTTAGAAAAATATTTCTTGTTCAATCACAATATATTGAATAAATAATGAAAAGGATATGCGTTTATAAGAAATTCCATAAGTGTTTCTCATCAACTTTTTCGATTCAAAAAAAAAAAAATAAAATTCAAGAATAAAGTATCACGCTTCTCTATTAACTATTCTCACCCTTTATAACAGTTCTTTTTTGAAAATCATAATTAAGCTTATATTTTCCATTTTTAGCATATGCTTATGCTAACACCAAGAACAAATTCATAATATTAAGTATTTTATTCTTCATATTAAATATTTTATTCTTCATATTAAATATATTTTATTCCTGATATTAAATATTTTCAAAATAATAAGCAGTGTTTATTTTCCCTTTTTTTAGTTAGTATTTTCGCAACTACTAATGAACCTATTTTTACAATATCAGGGTTTTGCCAAAAGAATAGCCGTAAAAAATTAGGAACTGCTACTCTTCAACATTTAAATGGGTTTCTCCCCCTCTCTTCAACTATCATGTTCCGTTTACAAGATGGAATTGTCAAATATAAAGAACTTCCACCAGGTGTCACTGTAATCAATTTGTAATGTTAGTGCATATGTAGTTTACTTTTTCTAGATACACTTTTCTAATTATAACTGCAGGCCTTCGGTACTCAAACGGGTGGATATGCTCTTACGTGGGTATCCTGTGTGTTATAAGTTAATGAAAGAGTGATTGGTTACACACCTTTGTTTATAATTTTCTATTTTAATGCTATGTAAATACAAATACAACACTTCGCTATTAACGCAAAAGAAAATGGGATTAAAAAACTTAACTTCAAATTTTTTTTTTTTAAAGTTTTTGTTTGTTTTCTTACTTTTATCATTGGAATCTTCAGTCAAATATTACACTTATGATACGCTATCATTTATTATTTTATTTCCTTGTTTTATACGCTTATTTATGCTTTTTTATGAGATAAGATAATTCTAATTGTTGAGGTTCTTAAATTACTTTAGAAAATATCTTATTTGTGTTGTTAAGAATTAACAGATATTTAGGCTCCTAAAAAGTAATAATTATTTAATTAGCTGGATTTTTATATTAGATTTTCTTTGTAAGCTTATGGGTTCGAAATTTTTTAATAGCCTAAATATCTGTTTATTCTTGTCTATACAAATAAAATATTGAACCTCAATAATATAAATTATCCTATTTCAGTAAACACATAAAACTAAGTCATAAAATAATAAATGATAGCATGTAATGTGTGAGAAAAACAATGTGAGGCTTGTAAATGATTTCAATAGGTGCTTAAACACGCATGTGATAACAGTAAAATAAAATATTTTATTCATTTTAAAGACATAGAAATTCTTACACTGTCCAATTTTAAATTACAATAATTTATGATTTTTATTTCGTTTCAACTTAACTTATAAACAAAAAGTGTGATGACGCCCCAAAATGGCAATACTGTTTACTTATAAGTTGCTTTTCTGGATTAAGGAAAATTGCTACGAAATTCCTGAAATTATATTTAAGTTAACAGAAAAATGAAATTAACAGAATAAAATTTTTCCATGTAGAATCTTAAATAGGATCAAATGAGTATATAAATATGAAATATAAATAAATAAATTTTAAAAGTGTCACTCTAAACGTTTCGCGCTGCATAGTGTTTTACACTGAAAAATATTATTTTTCAATATAATAAAATCAGTTTGAAAAATTTTTATTCTACAATTTCATTCATTCTTTTTTTTGCTTAAAAAATTCATTTTATAAAGTATTATAAAAGATTATTAAAAATGCATTATGCTACAAAAATTATTTAATTATTATTAATTTAAATATAATTGTTTTGATTATCAAAAATGTATTCCAACTCTAGATATAATGATGTAATTAAATATTCTCAAACTTTGATTTTCTTTTTTGTAAAAAGAAAAAAATATCCTAAAATTTAAAAATTTTATAATTTTTATAAAATTGGTCCACTTTAATATTTTATTACGACATACTCAAATAAAATAATTAATAATTGCGTTTGATATTTCTGCTATTTTTTTCAGCCCTTTTTTAGTTGAACAGAAAATGAAAATATAATTTTATGATGAGCTTAAATATTCTGATGAAAACGAGACAGAAATTCATTAGCTGATTTCCACGCCATTAGTAAGCTGATTTCCACGCCATGGTGCAATCAGTGATAATCAGCTTAATAATCCCGAGGGGGTACAGACCCCTTAGTTGGGAACTGGTGCATTCAAATAGGAAAAAAATTGAAGTTTCTTCAGGGTGCACCTGGATACATTTTTAAAATTTTATAAAGAAAAATAAATTAATTATTTTGATAAATTGAATTTAAAAAAATTTAATAAATTAATTGATAGAAAGCATAGCTTTTTCCCTTCCCCTTGTAAAATTATATTGCTACATTCTGATTTGCATATAGATTTAAAAATGGAATTCGCCTTCCTTCATTCTCCCCCCCCCCCTTAAGGTAAAAATTGAACCGAAAAGTACGCAAATGCACTAACAGCACAGTCCCAAACAGGTTTGATTTTCGCCCGGCCGGACCGGACAACGTTATTATTTCTTTAGAAACGCTATTTTGATCGACACTGTAGGATGAAAGTTTTGCTCGCTTTCATTCAGTCATTTGTATCATTGTGAGGTGACTTTATTTCATCTATAAATTCTACACTTGAATTCAGATATCTTTAATGAAAATATGAAACTGTAAGATTAATACCCTTTCTGCTAATTTCCTGGTTCCTATGTGTGATGTTTCGGATGTAAACACAGGTGTTAAGGACACTTTTGGAGAGTGAAGTCACCGGACTCAACATGTGCTGCGGTATGCTTACAGTCATTCTTCAGTTCTTTACTTTCTTTTTTTGCTTCCATTTTTCTATCTCTTCTTGTCCTCCTGAATTCAAAGAACTTTGTACTTGTGGTTACGTTAAATATGGTTTGGACAGAAAATTTGTTACTAACTGTACTGATTCTGGATTTGATAACGTATTAATGTTGAGAAAAATGCCTCCTATGACTGAAATACTTGTGTTTGTCGGGAATGAAGTTAAAGATTTACCCCTCAATATCTTTGGACAAGAAACTTTATATAAAAAACTACACACCATTGATTTTTCAAATAACCATATCCAGACAATTAAAGGTAGAACATTTCATAATGTGGGCAATGTGACAAAACTTATCTTAAATGACAACGATTTATATATAGTGTTTAAAGATCATCATCCGAGAATGTTTAGCAATTTTGTGAATTTAAGAGAGTTGCATCTTAAAAATGCTTTTACAGAAAGGGTAAAAGCGGGTGACTATTTGAATAATTTAGTACAGATTTTCGGAAACAGCAGTTTGAAACAACTTCGTGTTTTGAATATGGAAAATAACGAAATTTCCGGAATTGATCCTGGTGAATTCTGTTTTTTGCCAACTTTGGAAGAACTGTATATGGGAAATAACCGTTTGAAAGATTTGTCTTTGAGCTTCAGTTGTCTCACGCATTTAAAATTTATTGATGTCGGGCATAACTTGATATCCAAACTTAGTGATGAAACTCTTCAAAGTTTGGAAACGAGACGATCTTTAAGATTGAATTTAACTGCTAATCCTTTTAATTGTGATTGCAATTTAGTGAATACGTATGAATGGATGAAAACTACACCACTTAATTTAATTCATCACGATTATTATTATTGTTATGACGGCTTTCCCTCTAGCAATATTGGACAATCAGTTATGGCTATTGCAGTGGAGGACTTGCAATGTGATCCTACTTCAGTCCCAAAAGAATATCATTCATCTGCATCGTTTGTTGTTATGATTATTGGATTAATATGCCTTTCTATTCTTTTAAGTGTACTTACATACAAAAACTGGCCTGTTGTAAGTAATCATACAAGACGAATTATACGACCACTTCAATGTAAATTTAGTTATGTATCTTTAGAAAGACAAGAAAACATAATGGATGTTTAAATATTTTAGTGAAAAACATTTTTGTATTTTTGATACTTATCTTTTTACACTCATTCCATTTAATGCTGTGGAATCTTTGCCACATTGAACAAAAATTTTTGAATGATTTTGCCTTTAATCATGCAATGAATTTCCTAAGTAAGTGTAAGAATAATTTTATTTTTGCTTTATTTATTACACATTATTACTAATGTTTTTTAAAAATTTTAGTAATAACACATATAAAAGTTTCAGCTTGTTTTATTAGGTTTGTTTACTTATTAAAAATAATGTAAATTCTTCTTTTTTATTTGTTAGAAATGTATCAAGTTGTTGATTTAAAAATGCTAATTATGGTAGCTAATAATTTAACATTACTGATAATGAAGACATTTATAGAAATTATAGATAATTTATAAAATGTCAATTACTGATATAACTTCGAAGCAGAATTTGATAATTTCGAGGATATTAAATGAATTTTTAATTAAGTTATAAATAAAATGTAATGCTGTGAAATAGTGCATTTTACTTATATTTTTTAACTGCTTTTTTGAGTTTTTGTGTATATTTATATGGATAGTAAACACATTTTCTTTAATACATTTTTTTATTTTCCATAAATTTTTCTTCCTTCTATTAATCTATTTTATAGAGCATAATGATTTAGAGAAATCAAATGACACTTTATGAAAACTTTAAAAACCTCTTGTTTTATTGATTTTCAGATTGTTATAAAATTAAGTTTATAAAAAAGGTAGATGAATATATTTATTTAGATAAATTTAAGTAATTTCTTTTTCTAACGCAAATTATTCATTCAAACTATAGTTTAAGAATTTGACAAATACTTTTCAAATTTAAGTAATCAACTGTTATTTAAAGCTGACATATGATTCGTTAGTTTTGAAAGTGGAATTAATCCATTTGAAACTAAAAAGCCGTTCTTTAATCATTTTGTTCTACGGTTTTAATAGTTACTGTGCATTTTGATGTTTCATCAAATTATAGAGTTAAAAACAAAATCTAAACAGATTTTGTTTCGTTGCTAATACTTTTAATTCATTCAAACTTTGACACATAAAAGCCTCGAAAAGGGAAAAAAAAAAATTAAAAAAAAAATATGAACTTATCTCAGTTTAAAAAAAATCGGTGCATACGTTCTAAGACTTAAAATATAATTCGTTTTTGTGTTTATATTTTTTATCGAATTATGCTAAAACGTTTCTTTTTGCTACAATTTTTCGACAAATATTAAGGTTGTTTCATTGCAATGTTTACTCGCACAAAATTAAATTACAAGGTAAATAATTTACATTTAGCGAAAATTCAGTTAAATATTTAAAGTAATTTCGTTAAAAATTTCTATTTTTGAAACATATGTGAAAATAAGATAATAATTGATGAAGTACCAGCTCGAGGAGTAAAATTTTACATTTAAAAACAAAAATTTTGAGATGAAAGTAAAATTTTTTTTTATTTACTTAAAGTTGGTAACTTTAGCTTGAAGATTTTCTCCCGCATTTGATTTTTTCCCAAAAAATGTAACTAAATGATTAAAAATGTTCAAGCCTGGATTAAATAGACACAAGCTTTAGGTCTTCAAGATATTTATATTATTTTGGTTTAATCAAGATTGGATTAAATAGACACAGACTTTAGGTCTTCAAGATATATATATATATATATNATGTATATATATATATATATACACATATATATATATAGACTTAATAGTTTCATTGCATATTCAACTACTTTTTAAATGATTAAGATTCAATGGTTATTTTTAATACAAAAGAATATATCTGCTTCGTTTATAATGTACTTCATGAAAGAAAAATTCATAAAATAAGTTTAAGTGATTATTCATTCCTATTATGCGCAACATGTAGTCTCTCGTCTTCCAGTCAAAAACTAATTACAAAAGTCAATCATAAAATTACTTTAATAAAGCAATAAAACTACTCTAATATAAAAATAAACTAATTAAAGAGTTTAAAATCGTTTTCCAAACTGATTTTAATATACTGATAGAATTTCGAAATAAAACCATAAAATTCTAAAGACTCAATATTCCAAAGATCCCAAACTAAGTAAATTCCGATATTTTTTAAAAGTAAAATTTTTTTTACTAAATTGTGTTTAAAATAAATGTAGTTCTAGAATTTACTTATTTAAAAATTTTAGTAAATTATAAGCAGAAAAAAAAATTTATGTACTCAGTAAAAAAGTTGAAAAACACAGATAATTTAATTTTGTTAAAAAAAAAGACAAAATAAAATTTTTTTAGTTGAAAAATTTTACTAAAATTTTAATGTCATCGTTTTGATGAAATATAAATTGCAAAAATTGGTCTTATAGTTTCTAAGATAAACTGATATCATTATTTTACTAAGGAATTTTATTAAGGGATAAATCTGAATTCATTTATGCATTTTTTACTTTAAGCATAATTTTGGTGGTACCTACACTGTAAAACATTCCGATCAAATTACGGTATAAACTATTGGTACTTTAAGCGCAATCATCCGTGAAATCCATTTTTCCTTAAAATATTATTCCGTAATTTTTACAGTAATATTTATTTAATTAGAGTGATTCAGTGATTTTACGGTAATTATTACTGTAAAAGTTACGGCATATCAGATTTTTTGTGCCGTCACATGTTCCGATGGATTCACAATGGATTTTGCAGTAATTTGATCCGGAATTTTTTTGCAGTGTATAGCAGCCGTTTCCCTTCCCCCCTCCAAACTAATAGTGAACCAAACCAAAATGTTTTAAGTCAAAGTATTAGACGTCACTGAAAGCTACAATATGTCAGGTGAAGTAATATTGTTATTTTATGAGGATCATTAATATCTAATACACATTTATTTTGGCACATAAATAAATAAATTAATGAAATTAATAATTAAATAAGAAAAATTACTGTTAAAGAAGTGTAAGTATATTCGATGAAATTTTTTTTCAAATTGCATGCATAAGAAATAAACGTGATGAAGACAATAAAAAAGTACGTCTTAGTATTTTTCAACAAATACATTTTTTTTCTATTTCTTTCTAGGTAAGCATGAAAATATTGGGACCAATATGTCTTACTGAAACCTAGTATGAAAGATAAGGGAAAGGTCAAGGTTTAACTTAATGATGACTTTATATTTTTAAATTTATTTGAGTCATGTTTAAGAAATAATTAATATTATTAATCTTGCTAAATATTTTAATTCTGTGTTATCAGATCCACTTTAATACAGTTAAGGTACGTTTCATTTAATTTTGTCTCACGCGTAGTTTTCATATTTTAATAAGGGTAGACCAGGGATGTTTAACACACTCTTAAGAAAATTAATCTTCTTATTCTTTCCTTATGTTTCTACTACAACAGTGATAGGATAGAGCGTTCTCCTTCCAATGAGATGAACCGAATGGCCGATACGATTTCTGCATCCGTCTTGCACCGATCACAGCGCTAACGTAAAATATCCTCAGTGGTAGACAGATTCCCATTGACGTCAGGCTAACCGTGGGAGGTTTCCGTGGTTTTCCTTTCGATGTAAGGCAAATGTGGGTTAGTTCCATCAAAAAGTCCTCCTTGAAGGAAAGTTTCTCCCAATACTTGATCCAGGAGTTCCCTTGTCTTCTGGATTGGCTTCGAAATTACAAGACTACTGAGTTGAACATTGGTAGTCGTTCAACGACGGGTATATGTATAAAAAATATAGATAAAAAATGTTTTCACTATACATTTAGGTACATTTTCGTATGATAATATATAAAAAATTCAAATTTAAATAATTTTTTAAAAAAATATTTTCTGAAAGAGATAAAACTGGTCTCCACTCCCTTCAAGTTAAGATTGCATGACCCACTGAAAGTAATTGAAAAATAAAATACAGTTTAAAGAATAAAATGATGAATTAAGTATTTATTCCACATTCATTCATAAACGATATACGTATAGGGTGTTCTGCGATGAAGATGGGTTGCATCATGGGTCGCAAAATAATATTTAAGTATGGTAATACAAAGACGCTGTCAAAATCAGATGAATCATTACTAAAGAAAATGATTTGAAAAAACCCAAACCTGTTTGATTGCCACAGAGGAGCTCCGAAAGCATTTATTAGGAAAATTTCCTCTCGCATTGAAACTGGTCATTTTTTTTGCTTTCCTCATTTGTGATTTGATTGAATTGCTTTTTGCTCGCTTGAATACTGATTTGCAACTTATAATGTACATACATTTTTGAAAAAAGATATAAAGAATATTTATTTATCAAGGGCGCTTCGCTTAGAAACTGAAATCATAATGGTCGTGAAAATAACGAAAATAAATTTAATTTTTAAAATGATTCATTTTAGTTATAGCATACGATGAATATATTCCATTTGTTTTTGCTCCATTTAATTTCGTTTAAAAAATTAAATTTGTCCCAAAAACAATTTTATAAACAATTTTATATACATCCCAAATTTTACCAAATTTCAAGTAAAAAACGATTGTTTTTCTCAAAAGTTCGCCAATTTTGCACTGAAGAAAAGAGTTAGATCAAAACTACCAGAATATGGTAAAGGTTGCCATGTTTCTGACTGTTTGGGAACAGCAAAAAGGTTGGTAATTTTTACTGAAGCGCTTCGGGAATGACTATCATAAAATTAACATTAAAATATGATTTTATAATATGTGATAAAATTTGGCAATTTATCATGATACCTTAGAGCATAGCAAAAAAACTATTTATTCAGTTAAATTTATTTTTCAGTTTAGTATTTTCTACTAAATGTGAGGTAATGAGGACTATAGTTTTGAAAAATCAGAATTTTATGCATTCCGTTACTAAATGAACGGAAAAATTTCAAACTGAATTGTATAAATTCTGTATATTTTAGTTTTATTAACCAGAATTATGCTTTTTTCCTTTTTACCCGAAATTTTATAACCATACGGTACGGTAATTTTACTAGAATTTTTTTTCTCCCCCTGTTCCTACGATAAATGATAGTTTTTTAGTCTTATTTTTAAACATTTTTATAAATTTTTTTAACATTTTTATCACATTTTATTAAGAGGAAACCTTTGTAGGTTGACAACTTGAGGTGTATTTCTTTAGTGGTCAACTTAAGATGGGCTATGAATCATTGTTTTTTTTTATTACATATTTCTTAGATCAAGTTATTCTAATGTGTTTCCGTCCAAAACGTAAATGAAGCAATTAATTAAAAAAAATATTTAGCTTATTGTTAATTTTAAATACCACATATATCCCTATTTTAACAAATTATTAACATTAAATACCACATATAACTAATAACTTGTTAAAGAAATAATGATGAATGTCAGTAACTTATTGTCCGATAAATAATTTCTAAAATTTATGCTCACAGAAATATTTGCAATTCAAAAGCTTAGCACTTTTTTTCAATTCAACGTTTTAAATTTATTTTGCTATATGTATTTACACACCCATTTGTAACAAAAGTTCTTAATAGTTTCTAAATATAACGAGGTTTGGTCAACTCCCGAATGAGTTTAGTTTAGTTTTTTATGTAATTTTACCAATTCATTGTAATTCTAATACATAAAATTATAAAATTGAAAATTTTCTGAATTAGTTTTTTTCTTTTCCCCCCCGTTAACTTTTCAACAACAAAAGGGACAAGAATAGGGTTTAATATTAGTTTGCTATCGTCTACAAACAGTCAATATCGGTGATTGGAAATAGCTCACTACAAAATAGCGAAACTACTGTGGTCGCTTCTATTTTTTTCGCAGTTTGTAGTGTAGCGTGCTACTTTTTTAAAAAAGAAGTGTGGAGAGTAGTGCAATACAAAGAAAAACAGTACTTTGTAGCGATTCTAGGAAAATACTTTTAACGTTAGTGTAGAAGAGAAACACGGTTCTCACCCAACTAATTTTTCGAATTTGATGGATACAAATTTTCGCGGGTACGTCAATGGATACAATGAGAATGACCCTATGGTTGCAGCTGAGCGTGAACAGAAATTACGTATTAGAAATATCGTATAACTAATATTTAAACTAATTACGAAAAATAGATAATTTATCACTTTGGTCTCTCTTTCACATGCGAATGCACACTAATGAAACATTGATGTTAATTAAAAAGAAGGGTTTTCGATGTACTTAATTTCTTGGAGGTAAACGAGCATTAAACAATTTAAAAAGTGAAAGCATTTGATCATTTTTCGCATCTCTTAAATTAAATAATCCTTGTCGAAAAAGGCATAAAAAGTTGAAGGTTAAGTGAAAAAGTTCGAAAAATCTGTTTTGGAATAAAAAATTGGAATATTTGTCAATTATTTCCTTATATTTAATGTAAGCCAATTTCTTACTCAAAACCACTGAATTGAGTTCTCCAACAAAGTTCGCCCGTTTTAAGTAGTGAAGTAGTTACTACAATAATAAAGTAGTTTGTAGTCACTACATAAGTGGTTAACTTCATTTGTAACAAAGTAGTACAGAAAAAATTAGTTTTTCCGACCACTGGTCAATATACTAAGTAGACAAGTGGAAAGGTTCCCTTTTATAATGTAGGATAAATTCGGTTATTGATAACAGAGGTCAATTTACAAATACACTGTAAAAAATTTCGGCATTCAGAGTGACGGTACTTTTTTACCGCAAAATTCATTTTAACCGGAACATGTTACGGAATAAAAAATATGATATACAGTAATTTTTACAGTAATAATTATCGTGAAATCTCTGAATTATTCTAATTAAGTAATAATTACTGTAAAAAATTACGGTACAATATTTTACGATAAAAATGGATTTTACAGATCATGAAACCAAGGTGCCGGTATTTTATTTCGTAGTTAGATCCGGAATTTTTTATCGTGTAGGTTTTATTGTACTACGTTTCAAAACTTAAAATGTGAAGCCTTGCTCTTTCTAATTCGAAAACCTGCACTTAACGTTAGCAGCTGAGAGACATTGATGACTAAAAAATTCGAAAATAGACAAAGTTATGTTGCTATTAATTATAAAAAAATTAAAACCTGTGCATAATTATATCTCTACGAAATAATTGATTAACTTTGCTGATTTCGCATTTTGCAGATACCAGTAATAAAGATGTCGTTGGATGCATCACTTTTCCTTTTATATTACTATATTTAATTTTATTATACATTATTTCGTCAGAAAGGTCCTGGGTTCGAATCCCGGACAAGACACAGATTTATTTTCTGTACTATCTGTCCTTATTGTGGGTTAGACCATCTAATAGGGTGTCCCTGAAAGAGTGAATAACAAATCTGCCCTATTCATACCTGAATGACGAGTGTCAATTGAGTGGGCATTGGAAAAAAAATATACATTATTTTAATTATACATTATTTCATGATACATTAATTTATTATACATTTATTTTATTATACATTTATTTTATTATACACTCAGAGGTACAAAATTCTGAAACATTATGAGCATTTTTTATTACTGTAAAGATAATGCAACTAATTATCGTTGAAATAGTGAAAAAAAATTATGAATTTTTGATGCTGAAATTCGGATGACTTTTTCTCAAATATAATTTTTAGTGCTTTTTTCGACTTCTCGTATATTCGATATTTTTCATCTATTCGTTAAAGCTTTTTGTAGCACCTGCATGAAATTCTGAAAAGATATGTTTAGATATTTTATTTTAATTTTTTCTCACGAAAATTATGAAGCATTTTTAAATTTTATTTCATAACTTTTTAAAAATATAATTATTAAGTATCAAGCTTCAATTTTTCAGATTTAATTTCTTTAAGTACTAGTAGCAAAATCTACGGTAGATAACTTAAATTAATTACATTTTTTTTCAAAATAAATTACTGAGTTTTAATATTGAAGCACAATATAGCTAAGTCAGAAATTAATTAGTTTTATCAAAGATTAGAAATATCAAATTTCTGATTTTTTTAAAAAATTGCTCACAGATGATTTGTTAAAATTTTTGGACACTTTTCTGTAAGGCTTAGCAGCTTAAAAAAAAAAAAAAATGTTTGCATTTCTGAAAAATGTAAAGTTAGATTTACAATTGGAATATTTATTTTTGACCTGTACCTTATTTAGTTTTGGAATGGCTATTACACTTTTAGGTTTCAACTAGTTTTTCACACTTTTAGGCTCTGGAATGAAAGACAACAAGTTCCGTAATTTTTCAGACTGCGTTTAAAAAATATGCTAATTTGAATCTTAAAGATTAAGATTATAAAGATGAATTAAAGTCTCAAAAAAAATTTAATACAAGGTTCTAAATTTAAGTATATCATTAATATTTACACTATAAGGAATGTAACTCAAGGTTTTAGGTTTCAAATAGCTTTTAATACTTTTAGGTTTTGGAATGAAAGACAACAAGTTCCGTTACATTTCAGGCTGCATTTAAAAAATATGCTAATTTTAATCTTTTAACTTAAGATTAAAAAGATTAATTAAAGTCTCAAAAAATTGCAACTAAGTTCTAAATTTAAAAATGTCATTAATATTTTCGCTATAAGTAATGTAACTCGACGCATTAGTTAAATTAAAGAATTACATATTTTTAAAAATTACATTCGTAAAGTTAGTTCTTCGTAAAGTTAGTAATTCGTAAAGTTATAATATTTTACAAACAATATCAAACACGTGGATTTCAAAATCTCAATAGCCTGAAGTAAGTCTTTGACCTAGATTTATCGCCTAATGAAATGATTATATTAAGTTGTTGGGAGTTGCCGGCTTTGAAGTTTGAGTGTACAAAGTTGATGTGCTTTTATTGTACCATATGTTTTTAAAATAAAATATGCACGTTTTTTCATTGCATAATTATTACTACAATCACCGTCATAGAAGTTTCATTTTTCATTTTGTTTAAAGCCTTTTAAATGGGGCTAAGATGTTGAAGATAAAGCATATTTGGTTGTCCTTCCTTTCAAAGGATATTAATCATGGTTTTTTGGTCATTTTCACTTTTAAGATTCTTTTACTTTTCTATTTATTTTTCTAATGAATTTAGAATGTTATTATTCATTTTAAACGCAATTTGATTGTAAATTAATAGCATTCTTTATAAAGTAGTATAAAATTTGCTTTGAATTTAGTTTTTTTTTTTTCAATAAGACTTGATATTGAACCTAGTTTTTTAAGGTAAAAAGAATTTTCTTTTAGACAACAGGTGATCTTCCAATTAGAAGAATATTAAAAAAAATATTTGATAATGGAATGTGTACTTGAAGTTTATAACTAAAAATTGATATCTTTCTATTTATCATTATCAGTTATTTATTTACAACTTATTTTATTTTGAAATGACATATACATTTAAATTATTATCATATTTTAACAAAATTTTAAATAAAACTTACGTTTAAAAAAGACTAATATGCAACATGGCTTTGAAAATTTTCAAGGACATTACTTCATTATTTTTCATTTTAAGGATAATTTTGATGATTTTTAAAGAATATTTCGTATTTTTTAAAAGCAATTTTTTTAGGAATGTTCAGGTCATCAACTGATAATAAACGAGTGTAAAATATCAGTGAAATTATATACACTTTTAACGTTCAAGAAAAATTTAAAAATGACAACAAAAAAAAATGTCGGCGCATTTTTTTTAAAATTTTGGACGTAGATTGAAATACGTATCAAGGAAAATGGACTTAACTCGAATTTCGTGCTTGAAGAAAAAGATGCAGCTCAAAGTGCACGTTTAAAAAAACGAGCATAGTTTGACATGCATACTGAGAAAAAATTATGGTAACAACTATCTAAATATGGTGAAATTTAACGTTTTCCTGGCTCTTTGGGAACACCAAAACGATCAGTAATTTTTACTGAAGCGCTTTGATAATGATGTGGGTAAAATTAAGCAAAAAATATGGTTTTATAAAGTGTGATAAAATTTGGTAAATGGGAAAAAAATTGGCAATTTTATCATGATACCTTAGAGTATGGCATAAAAACCATTTATTCGGTTAAATTTACTCTTCATTCTTTTATATTTTACTAAATGTGTGATTGTAAGAACTAGAAATTTCGAAAACCAGAATTTTCGGTAAACCGTTACCATAGGAATGGAAAACTACAAAATAAATGGTTTAAACACCATATATTTTGGTTTTATTAACCAAAATTATGTTTTTCTTTCTTCAAAACGAGAAAAGTCGTTTTTATACAGCACGGTAATTTTGGTAAAATTGAAAAGACAACGTTAGATATAGGAAGACGTTTATTAAGCAAAAAAACTCACATTCAAGTATTAAGAATTGGAGTTTGACGCATATTGGACATTATTCATGTTGTTATTTTGCTGTTATTTTCACTTTTAAAATTATTTTTCTTTTTTATTTATTTTTTAATGAATTTAGAATGTTTGTATTCATTTTAAACGCAATTTGATTGCGAATTAATGTCTTTCTTTGAGAATTAGTATAAATTTTGCATTTTTAAATATTCTTCAATAAGACTTAATGTTGAGCCTAGTTTTCCAAGGTAAAAAGAATTTTCTTTTAGACAACAGGTGATCTTCCAATTTGAAGAACATTAAAAAATATTTCATGATAAAATGCAATTCTGATGATAAAATGCAATTCGTGAAGATTGTAACTAAAAATTGATATATTTCCATTTATCATTATCAGTATTTATTTACAATTTATTTTGCATATATCTGACGTATTTATTTCAATTATTATCTTATTTTTTACTAAACTTATTAATACTACTTGCGTTTAAAAATTTCCTAAAGTAATTTTTTTATGAAAGGGCTAATATGCAACATAGCTTCGAAAATTTTCAAAGACATTATTTTTCATTTTAAGGATTTTTTTGATAATTTTTAGAGCATCTTTTTGTATTTTTTAACGACATTTTTTAAGGATGTTCAGGTCATCAACTCGTCATAAATAGGTATAAAAATTTCAGTAAAATTCTTGTTCAGTAAAATTCCTTTTAAAAACTATACTTACGTTCTTACTTAACGTTCAAGTAAAAGTTAAAAACGAAAGGGAAAAAAAAATGTTGGTGCAATTTTTAAAATTTTATTTTGAACGTAGCTTAAAATGCGTTTCTGGGAAAATGGACATAATTAGACTTTCATGCGTGAAGGAAAAGAGGTATTTCAAAATACGCGTTGAAGAAAACAAGCATAGTTCAATATGCATACTGAGAAAAAAAAAGTATGGTAAAAACTACCTGAATATGGTCAAATTTAAAATTTTTCTGGCTCTATGGGAGCACTAAAAAGCTCGGTAATTTTACTGAAGGGCTTTGATAATGACATTGGAGAAATCAACTGTAAAATATGGTTTTATAATGTGTGATAAAATTTGGTAAATGTGTACAAATTTGGTAAATGTGAACAAATTTGGTAAAAGTAATAAAATTTGGCAATTTTATCATGATACCTTTGAGTATGGCATAAAAACCATTCATTCGATTAAACTTTAACTTCGAACAAAGAACTTAACAAAGAACTTAAACTTAACAAAGAACTTTAATTTCGAAAACCAGAACTTCCGGTAAACCGTTACCGTAGGAATAAAAAATTACAAAATAATTTCAACACCATATATTTTGGTTTTATTAATCAGAAGAATGTTTTTATTTATTTATTTTATTTTTTTTTAATATCAGAAATGGCGTTATCATACAGTACGGTAATTTTAGTGATTGAAAAGGCAACGTTAGCTATATAAGGTTATTAAGAAAAAAAAATTAGAATATGCATAACACATATTAACATTTAAAAATCCCTTTAATCTCATTTGGAATTTAAGACACCAGGAGCATATGTTCTTCGCACTCCATCTCATAACTTCTGATTTAATAATAGGATTTTTATGCACTAAGAGGCAATCTTTAGAATTCGAGTGACTAAATATAAATAGGTTAGTAATTTAAATAGATGACATTTTATGTTACAAAATTGGATACAAAAACGTACTTTCTCTGAATGAACATACCTTCTTTTGGTGGATTTGGATTATTCACTCTCAATAAGGAGTAACCATATTCTGGGAAGAAGTTCCTAATGGTTTAGTCAAGATAGAGGTCGAAAAATTAAGCCTCTTATTTTTACGTATTTTCCATATCTCAGAAATTATTATAGATAATAAAAGAATGCTTGAACATCGTCGTTTTCTAAAGATAATTTAATGTTAAATATATTTTTTTAAAAATTCTTTATTATTATTTATTGATAATTTTATAATGGTTGAAAAATTTTTGAGTTATTAGATACACAATTTTTTTTCTACCTTTATAAGACATTAAATAACATTAAATGACAAATTAAAACACAAATTGCATAATTTGTGCAAGATCAGCTCAATCAATTCTAGGTGGTAAAATGAATAAATTTACATAAAAAAACGCAATTTTAAGTTTTTATTTCTCTAAAGCTATTTGACCGATTCCGTACACATTTTTAATTTTGTCATATTTCTGTTTTTTTCCACTATGGAGAATTACAGCATATCATAATTTTTTTTATTTTCATACCTAACTTATTGGAAATTCTTGTTTTTTTCGGCAAATGTTAATTTATTTAGTTATTAAGCATTTAAATTGCCCCAATGGGCGTCCGTAAGTGTTGCAATCAAAAACGATCCCTGATTGGTTACGACTAAGGCCCGGATTTTGATGACATTTGCATTTTTTTTGCATTTTTGGACATTTTTTGTCCTTTAGAGCATTTTTTTAGATTTATAGGGCATTTTTTTTAAATTTTGGGGCGTATTTTGCATTTTAAAGCATTTTTTAAGTTTTTTGTTAATTTTTTCCAATTTTTATTATTTTTTGGGGCATTTTTATTACATGAAATGCAAGATTTGTCTTATAATTTGTCTTGATTCAGAAGCAAAACGTATTGGCCTCTGATAAAATCGAAGAAAACTTATCATTTATCTAGTCTAATTTTACTATTGCGTCCTCGACAATTACAAGCTTGGAGAAACAAGAATTGGAACTTTGCGATGCAATAAATTATATTGACGGAGTCAAATGTTGCAAAAAGCAAGGGGAAAGACAGCACAAAGTGTAGCGGCTAAATTGAACAAAGTTTTGGAGAAATACACTGGCTTCCAAACAATGAAGAAAATCTCTAGGATATTAACAGGTGAAGCAACATCTTTTCAAATTGAAGAAGTCAGTAAGTGAGACCGTCTTTTTCAAGTACGCGCCTATAACTTCAGTAGACGTTGAAAGAAGCTTCTCCAGGTATAACTATTTACTTTCAGACAAGAGACGCTCGTTTACATTTCAAAATATCGAAAATCATTTAATAATCCAATGTAATTCTGATATTTAGTAATATTATGAGATGGAAGTTGCTATTTTCATCAAAGTTTCTATACAAAATGAAAATGTTTTGGAGTCAATACATCTTCCTTTTTTTTTTGTTATTTTAGGATATAAAACATATTTTTAAAACTTTAATGAAAGTAGAACAAGTATTGCATTGCTTTATATTTTTTTAAATGGCTCATAATAGTTTTAAAGAGTAAAACATTGTTTTGATCAATATTTTTTACTTTATTTAAGTCATGTCATAAGGCATTTTTAGCGCAATTTTCTTATTTTTAGAGCATTTCAAAGGGCATTTCTTACACTTTTTAAGGGCATTTTTTGCACTTTTTAAGGGCATTAGTTGAGTTTTTTTAGGTCATCAAAATCCGGGCTCTAGTTATGACGTTACATGTGCTGAATGGAAATCCGCTACGGCTATTTCAATGCTCTTTTAGTTTTGATATCACGTATATCGTATGAGCATCCTTCGTAAATTGTTATTATTTAATAAAAATGACAAACTATTTTTTTTTTCAATTAAATTATCTAAGGATTAACGAGTTTTATCGTTGCATGCAAAAAGTGCTTAACAAACAGAAATAGTTCTATTGAAATACGCAAAAAAAAAAAAAATCAAGTTGACATTAATGGGTTCAAATTTATGAATACTCTACTGACTTAACTATTTTGACTATAGTTTCCAAGTCCAGTCCAGTCCAGTATTTCCAGTTCAAGATCAATAAATGTGGAATTTGACTTTAGAAATTTTATTTGAGAATAGAATAGTCGAAGATGATGATTTTAAATCTCAGAGCTTTTTTTTAAAATTTAAATCCATCGTGCTGAAATTTATATGTAAAAAAGATTTGAGTTATTGAGTGTTATGCAACAAACGAAAAAAAAAACAAAAAACAAACAAAAATAATTTACTATAATCATTCAATTAATCAAACATAATTCACAGATTTTATCGCGCCAATCGCTTGTCCTTTTTTTGTCTGACATTTTGTTGTTGCTGGCCCACACGGTTAGCGGAGCTAAACCAAGTCCATGACTCCAGAGACTCTGAGCAAGTCTGTAACAAAAAGTGGATCTGAAAAGAGGTCCACTTTAGAGATATTTAGGCATTGAAGTATATGTTCAGGAGTAGCTTGTTGGTCGTTACACTTAGTGCAAACAGGGAAAACTCTTGAACCATTACTGAACAACATAGTTCTTAGGTGACCGCTTCGAAATCTTGATATAACCGTCTGATCCCGCCTGCTGCACTGAAGGGTCAGGCTGCCACCTGGGCGGTTGCACTAATACCAATGATGAACAGGAGGGGCCACAGGATCACGAAGCCTGTTAAAACGGGAGTGGAGCTCCGAGAAAGTCAGAGATGCCGAAGAATGCAGGGGCAGATCAGTTCCTCTCTTAGCCAAGGAGTCTGCAATCTCATTACCCCCAACATCGACATGAGATGGGATCCAATGCAGACATTTAATCACGACTACAGATTTAATCTTTTATTATTAAACTAAATGTTTTCAGAATCAACATTATATTTTAAAATAATAAAAATAAGTGTTTTGTGATTAATTGAATTTGCGTTTAAATAGATCGATCAAATTTTAAAATACTACATGATAAATCAATTCTTATTCAAATGTAATTGCTTTTAATTTATTTTAAGAAAAAAAATGTCAGATTTAAATATGATCCTTTCGTTTAATTTGAAAATTTTTAATATCTTTGCTTTTATTTTATGCTTATACTTTTGATTTTATGCCTTGTGGCGTGGAAATTTTTAAATCTTGTCAAATTTTATGCTTTGACCGCCAATTAAAAACTTGTCTGACCTGGCATGTCTGCATTTGAACTTGTCTCCATTTTTTTATTTTTATCACTCATAATTTTTTAAAATTTTTTTCTTTTATTTTTAGACTCTATCTAATACTTTATTATGGGATTACTTTATTATGGAAATGATAAAGCAGACGCAGATTTAAGAAGTGGAAAATATAAATATATTTAACCTATCAAGAATATATCTAAACTTATTAGCTTTATTTATTTACTTTTCTTTAATAAAAACAGAGTTTGTTTTTGTTTACTCGCCAGCCAATTAATTTGACTGCTAAAAATTTATTTTGCAAGAAAAAACAATTTGTGAATTCGTGGCGCCATCTTAAGCACAGAATACGAACTAATTTAATCTCCTTCCATAAAAGGTGTGAAAACGTTTTGGAATTTGATATATATACAGTTGCAACCAGGCCCGTCCTCTACGGAAGGGGGGAGGGGTGAGAGGGGTGTCTCACCCCCCAGCGATATCATCAGGGTTGAGTCAGAATTTTTTTCTTCTTTTTTTTTCTTTCTTTTACAAGCCAAAATCCCGACTTTGCGGAAATTCTTTCATTGTCGGATTTTTCATTAGTGACGAGATTTAAAAGGATTTCAATGTTATTTGAATCTTGTTTCGGGATCCCAGACCCGACTCGGCAAATCTTGTAGTGAAATGTGTTTTCAAATTTAGTTTTTTTTTTCCTCCTCCATTTATGATAAGGGTCATTCTCACTGAAAAAGTATAAATAGACTAAAAAAATTTCTTAAATTAAAGTAATTAAAAAAGTGATAAAAATTACATAAATGCCTTTATTTATTTTTGTTATATGTCCTTATAATAATGGTCAAGTTTTCTATTTTATTTTTTAGAAGATTTAAAATATTTTAAATTCTGCCTTGTCCACGGAGGAGATGTAATAGTCAACGGAGGAGACATTTTATGTTATAAAATAAAAAATGTCAATGAAGACTAATTCATTAATTATTGGGCACAACTGATATGAGTTTAACATTAATAAGTAAATAATAAAATATTTCATTATTAGAGATAGAGCTACTTCCGATTAATCATGCTGCTATGAAAGGAAACAT
>NC_092214.1:84012927-84018490 GCF_043381705.1 Parasteatoda tepidariorum
GAGAACTTTGCCAAACCCCAGTTGAACACAACAATCCAAAACTGACACCAAAGAGAACAAAAACAACTGATATTTAACATTAGAAAATGGAATGGGTACCCCTCCCAGCAGCTGTCTTATAGGGATTTCGCATATGCTGCCCTTTATTGCATATTTACAGAACTATATTAATTGTACACGGAGGGAGACATCATTTTTGATGGACAAAGTTTACTAGTCATTTATTTTACAAAAATTAATTTTTTTTTAAAAATATTAAATGAAAAGTTACTATAAGCATTTAACTAGGTAAAACTACAAAAATCATTAATATAACATTTAAATTGTTTAACAGGAATTAAAAATTATTTTGTGCCACAGACGTAGGGACGTCCACGGAGGGGATTTTGAAGTCATGTTTATTAAAAAATAAGAATGAAATATTAAATACATTTAGCAGAAATGCATATGATTTGTTAGTTAAGAACTTCACGAAAAATGATAAAGAAAAATATTAAGAAATCTGCTGTATTTCCTAACATTTATTACTCTGGGACTTAAAAAATCACCTTTTTGTGAGAATGACCCATAAATCAAAGCAAGATGACCGACATTACAAGCCAAAATCTCGAAAACCATTTCTCTTGTATTATTATTTCAACGACATATTCTTATAAATTTAAGAAAAATTTAGTGACCTTAATATTTAGTTAGCTAATAATGTATCATAAAATTCTGATATTATTTATCTGAATTATATTAACTCTTTATTAGAGGTTTAAGTAATTTTTTAAAGGGAAGTGATGAACCTTGGCGAACAAAGAACACTAGGTATTCTTTGGCCAAGTGATGAACTTACATGAGTCTTTTTTTAAAGAATTATAAATTTTATATGAAATAATCGTGCCGGTGATGCAACCTATTTTTTTTTCTTTTACTTTCAAAATATTGGGGAAAAATTACAAATAAGAGTACCTATTAAATAGGATTCTTTATTATTCAAAATATCTTATTTAAATTCTGTTTAAATAACACAAATTATTAAATAATTTATATTTTCAATTAGTGAAAGCTATTTTTCTATCATGAAGAATTTTACTAACTCCAAAGGACTCCAGAAAAAAAAAAAAAACATTTAATTTGTTAACTTCCCTTCAGTTCATAACTTTTAAAATTCTATGATGATTGGATTATTATTTGAGTTCAAAATTTTTTAACCTAAAATAAAGTGATCAGGGACCAATTCATATCTTTAGAACAATTAATCATGACAACAAAATTTGATATTGTTAACATATATGTGATCCTCAATTCACCTTTATAAAAGTTTCTGTTTTGAAAATAGAATATTGTATTTTGCTTTTAATACTTTTTTTCAAGAATCCTAAGAATTCTGAAACATTCAATTAAGTTACACTCAATCGAATCGACACTTCTATCATTTTACACAATTTGTGGATGGTTGCCGAGTTCAAAGTATTAAATGCTGTAATTTTGGATTCATTAATTATTTAAATAAAAATACGGGAAAATACAGGAATTTTTCGATTCCGAATATTCACGGAAAAGTGGCAATTCTGTTTGATCAAGCCGCTACGGGCACTATGAAAAGGCTCAAAAAAAGGATGGTGCTGCTACTCCGATCTTGTGAAGCAGCAAACAAAACTCCGAATATTTCTGTCAACTTGAAAAATCGAGGGTGTTTTAAAAGTGGTTAGCTTGAAATGCCCTAAGCTATATTTTCTCATGTTTTCTCTTACTCTTTCTGAGAATAAAGACAATATCTTTGTCCATGTGGTTAAGAAGGGGAAGGAAGGGGCTCAATGCACATGCAGCTATGGTAGCAATTACTTCACTGACCTGTCTTTAACTGTCTAGTACGGGTACTTAGTTACTCAAAGCGTATTTCATAAATTCATATTATTATTGAATAAAATAGAAAATCCGCTCACAAGCTAACGATCATCCAATCGACCGCAGCTTAAGTTTTGAATGTAAGTATAATTTTTTTATGAATACATATTTATTATTTGCAGTCTTATTGTTTAAATATTAAGTTCAATTAAATTGCATTAAATGTGCTATTATTTTCCAATTAAATTATTTCATCAATTATTGTTTAAAAATTTAGGTATAAGACTTTCTCAAAAAAGATTTTTTTTTAAATATATATATGGGTAAAAATTGCTTTTTAGGAAGCAGATAAAATTATTTTTTTAATCTTTTTCGTGCAGTAAAATGATTAAAAGAAAGAAAAAAGAGCAATTAAAAATGTTATGTTATTTATATTCATTAGTAGGAGCTAGGGATAGAAAAAGATAAATCACAGTTGAATTCTGAAAATTGGAATTCTTTTTCCGTTTTTTACTTTTTACTAAGCTTTTTATTTTGTGTATGAAATAGCATTTTTTTTTATTTTTTTATTTGTTAGATTTTTTCAGTTGAAATTATTTTTTATAGATCTTATTTAATTGAAATTTCAAATATCAAATTCTATATTTGTTCGTAGACTTTGTTTTTATAAGTCCAAACTGCAATCCTTTATGAACAAAAATGTACTAATGCTAATTTTATTGAAAATGTAACGTGTTCAAAAATAGAAAAGTTTCAATTTTTTTTGATAAATAATTCTTTTTAGTTATTTTGTTGTATTTCTTATGTATTTGATGTTTTTATATTATCTTTTTGACTAAAGTTAACAGTTTTTCATTTGTTTAAGTTTAAGATAATTATTAGTAAAAAAAAAACTTAATAATTTTGTAATTATGTAAAAATTCAATTCACAATTTTGTATTAAAAATGCAGAATCAACATTTTAGCATAAATGCTTTCATAAGTTTTTATTGTTAAATCTATTATCGCTAACTACACCAATGACAGTTGCGACAAAGAATTTTCAGCAAGATTAAATTGATTAAAAACTATCTTCGAACAACAATGACCACTGAACGCCTAAATTCACTGATTTTACTCAAAGCAGAGAAAGATATTGTTGACAATATTAAGCTTGATAAGTTGGCAAAATATTTTTCTCTTTTAAAACAACGTCGAAGTAAATTTATGTAGCTAATATAATATAACGTAATTTTACTAATATCTTAATTTTTTATAATTTTTATGTGAATTTCTTCATTTATAATTTAAATGGCAAATATTTTAAATGTTTTTCTGCATTATTTTTCTTATTTTTTTAAAAATGAAAGGTAAATTTACTTTTGAAGGAATTTTTTTTTTAATCAATATTTTATAGAAGTCTGTATTTGCTGATTATGACTTACTTTCTTATCTTCAAACAGTTGCTGTAAATAGCTTATGGTAGCAACGTTTAGATAAAACGAAAGATACATTTTAATTACTAAATGATTTTTCAAAAAATATTTAAATATAAAGTAAAAGGTATTTCAAAGTTGCATTGAAAAACATTTAAATTTACAACTTTATTTTTTAAAATTATTTTTACAAATAATTATTGCTTACTATTACTGAAAACTTATTTTAATTGAATAAGTTTCAGTTTATTTAAAAATAGTTTTTTCTCTTTAATATTTTGTTACCATTTTAATAATTAAAATTAATAGAAATGTGAAAAGTATATTTTCTTTGTATTATTTTAAATAATTACTGGTACTATTTAGTTATCAATAATACCACATTTTTCACCTATGGCAGTAGCATTTTTAAGTACTGTAAAAATTATTTCGATTAATAGCATTATGTTTATAACTAGTCGAAATGATTTCAAAATAAACTTTGGAAGCTCAAGTTTTGTGGCGCATNTATGACAGTCGGCAAAAACACCCCCCCCCTCTCGAATCGGTTAGCGACGGGCCTGGTTGCAACAGCAAATACTGTTATAAAATTTAATTATTTATTCTTGCAAAAAAAGAAAAAGAAAAAAAAGAAGAAAAAAAAGAAAAAGTATGTTTCATTAACACAGGGAGAGGAAAGATATACTTACGTTTCTTAAACGCAAATTCTCTTCTTATAAATTGTGATCAACTTTTGAGAAAACAGGCATAACTATTACGCGGCATGTAAAAGATATGTAACAGTTATTTTACGTAAAAATAATTAATCTTGGCTTACTTATTTTTGAAATAATTTAATCGATTCTTGAAAAGAAATTCTTAAAACTTACAAATTTTAAAAACTAAAAAAAAAGAAAAATCGTCTGAAAATTATCACTGTTTTAAGATGGCGTAAACTATGTATTTTATTTTTATTTTGAAATTTTTATTTTTTTTTGAAAAAAAAAATGATTATTTTAACTTAAATTAATTTATTTAATCTAAGCACTAAAGTTAACTGAAAATCAAATTTTTAAAACTATTTTGAGGATTTTTAAATCTGATACAAAATAGTTTGTCGACTTTCAGTTGCCTTCACAATTTTTAAAATTATGCAGTTAAAAGATGCAATAAAGTTTGCATTTTTTACTTTGAAATTTTCAGCAAAGAAACGATTATTTCCACTTAAAATTAATTTATTTAATTCAAGCACTTAAGATAGACAAAAAAAATTTTTTGGGTGATTTTTAAATTTGATGAAAAATAGTTTGTCGACTTTCAGTTCTTTTTACAATATCTTGGTTTCAAATTTTTTGTGTTTTATTATAAATATTTTACCCGAATGTTTTTAATAGTATCATTCCAGATTTAGGAGAAAACTATTTAATGCGGAAGCTAAAGATATAGTGTCCAATGTAACAGAAAATGCTACAAATTTGTCAACTTTTTATTTAATTTTTTTTCTCATGAAACAAATTTTATTTCCATTTCCTACATTCAAGAAATCAAAAATTTTATAATGTATATTTTTATAATGTATATATAATGTTCATCATTTATCGTAAAATTATTACATCTAAATTTTGTAAGACATTGTAGAATAAGGGTTAAGATTTGTTCGAATGTTAAATTTTGATAACATCGATAGAGTAAAAAATCAGTTTTTTCTTGATTGATGAAAATTGATGTTTGATTAAATACTCTAAAATTTTCTAATGTTTCAATATTTAACATGAATCAGTCAAGAACCTTTTTCATTGGTCCTTGAAAGAAAATGCATGTTTTTGGTGTAATAATTCAAAAATAATATGTTTCAGTGCCATTGAATGTTGTTCTAATCCCTTCATATGTTGAGTGGGGGGGGGGGGATTTATGAATTTTTCTTTCTATGTTATTATGTCTTGAGTCATATTTTCTATGTTATTATTTTATGTATGTCATGTTCACTGAATTGATAAAATGATATTAAAATGAGTATTTATCTTTTAATGCATATTTGCCTATTAATAGGCATATTTGTTTTTTTAATTTTTTATCTTGTCAGTTTAATGCTGAATTAATGTAACTTAATGCAATTCATTTTGGTAATTTATCTAATATCTTAAGATACATGAGGTATTGGATAAACACAATTATATGAATAATAATTTTCTTTAACCGATTTAAGTCTCACAATCTTTTAAAATTCATAAAATACAGAAAAATCTTTTCAGAATGTTAAAGCTGCGTGCAAATACAAATATTAATGATAAAATTTCAAAGAACAACAAGTCTGTATATATATATATATATATATA
>NC_092214.1:84018990-84020844 GCF_043381705.1 Parasteatoda tepidariorum
TCTACTAGGCTTCTTCCCTAACCGAGGGAAAATTCAATTCAGAATGAATCTTGAACTGGCGAGATCAACATCTCGTGGAATCGGAAAAATCCGATTTGAATGTATAATGCATAATCAGGAAAATTTTATGTTTATTTGTGTTTATGTTTAGTGTTCCTATTGTTCTGTTTAATAAAAAATATAAAAAGGAAAAATTTGGAAAATCATTATAATTACGGACAGGCTATTACTATTGAATAACGCAACCAACAGGCTTGATTGATAAATAAATATTACAAGGGAATAGGGAATTTAATAGCATTTTTAATTAGCCATGGGTAGAAACATTTGCAATATATTTGTAAAATGTTGCTGCGGTCATCGTTTTATTTCATGAATCGCTTTTTCCAATGAAATATTTAGCAGGGACTGATTCTGTTATATCTCAAAGAATTCTTCAGTAATTCTTTTCTGACGTTATTCAAGCCTGACTCCGCAGACAGGCTTGAGAATCAGTCTTGAGAATGGGTGATTATATTTGAACGCTCGAAACATGTCGACTTTTACTTCCCTCTTCATATTCATGCACATTCGCAAGGTTTTCCTTAATTTACGATATTTCTTTTTTCTATAACTCAAGGAATTGCTGAATGCTTAATGGCATTTTAAAAACATTGAAATATGTTATGTTTAAGAATAAGATATCGAAATATACGATAAAAGCCAGTTGAGTTTTTATTGTCAATTATACTGTTTTACATTTGGTTCTTGATCATTATTTTGATAAGGATTTTACACTCGTTAAAGTAAACATATGCATTTTAATATTTTAACAGGATTCATGTGGTCTTTAAAACCGTAAGAGCATCAATATTGTAAAAGTTATATTTAACTTAAAAATTAAAATTTTGAGACCAGATACTTTGAGTTAATGAAATTAAATATTTTAACTTCTAAGTTTTTGTGCCCCCATTTCAGTATCTTAAGGACCTTACGAGCTCTGTTTAAAAAGAGAGTATCAGATATATATAAGAAAACGAAAATAATCATAGTAGCAATATTTGGTGGTAAATGTAGCTCATCGTAATTGAAGAATATGCTGTGTGACATTTTATGGTGAATTTGCGAACGTAAGTTTTGGAATGTATCGAAACATGACTATGCTATTTGCTAATCATCTTTATCCAAAGAAAACCATGTAAAACCAGCAATTCCTTGAGTTATAGAAAAAAGAAATATCGTAAATTATAGAAAACCTTGTTAATGTGCATTAGAATTACTATACAATCTACATTTAATTTTCAAGCACTTTTTTTCTTTCTAACTTTCTTGCCTAGAAGACTCGATTAAAGCTGTAAAAATTATTATCCCTAAAATTTTGTATATAGCTATAATAAGTTATGTTAATTTGATTTTAGTATGAGATCCTCGAATAAATATAGCAAAAGCAGTATAATCTAAATAATATCAGATAAAAAATTCAAGGATTTAAATTCTAAAAACTTAGAAAATCATAAATAATTTATAAATCGATTCAAATTTTCTTTTCAAAGAGGATTAAAAAAAATTTTTTTTTTGCTTTTTGGACAGAAATCAGCTTAAAAATTGTCTATTGCCTAGAAACTACGAGATATTTTCCATTAACAATTAATTAAACCTCTCCGAGCAATCACAAAACATTATTTCAATTTTTTTACAGTCAGGGATTGGTTGCCTAGCAACCTAGTAAAATTAAGCATTCCTCTTTTGAATTAGTCAATGGGTTATCTTAAAATATTCATTTGCGCAGGCGACTTTTTTTGGCGGTTTTCTGGACTATCGCCAAATATATAAACCTTTATTGCGGCCCAATTTACCACCTATTAATCTACATAT